>NW_026930794.1:0-44264 GCF_032062105.1 Saccostrea cuccullata
TGGAGATATAAAATTAGGGGAAAAACACCCAAAAAAGAATTGAGATGTAATGATAGAAGTATACTTTATCTATAAAGATAATTTGGATACCGGTAATTCATGTGAATTGCTCTTCTACCCAAAGAAACAATATTTGCATAATTAAATATATGAATATTTGTTTATGTTTCTGAAATTTTGAGTCATTACTAGTGCACGGACTTTACTGATGGCAATTCAATGTTAAAGCATTTACCAAAAAGTGATTCAGTAGGAAGTTCTGAACAGTGTAAGGCGTAGATGTTAATTACTGAATTAATATGTTGTTGTCCAGCATTGATTGTTTTTTCTCATATAAATGTTTTGTGTATATCAGGATTGTGAGATTGACATCATTCTTTTGATTAAAACAATATATCTGTTATAATTAAAGGATTGGAAAATGTTCTCTTGACTATTCATTCATTTATCGTAAAATCACATATTTTCGAGGGGTCAAGTTTTCGTGGTTTGGGAGTGGGTGGGTTATGGGTTCGTGGAAATTTGATTTCGTGGATGAATAATTGTTGAGTCCTAATACAATGTATCTGTCAAAAATAACGTTCCTTGGAGGACATGAATTTGTGGGACTTTTCATACGTCGAAAACCACGAAAATTAAATCCCCAGAAAAAAGTGATTTCACCGTATTTAAATTATTTTATTTATAAATAAAAAAGATAAGTAAATAAACAGGATGAAAATTAATATAAATGAACAAATAAAAATTAAATAATTATTTTTGCCCCTAGATGAAAAGATAAACCCTAGGCTGGACATTAAGATCCTATATACCAAGAAAATTTTGAAGGAAAGTTGATACCAACAAAAAATGGATGCCTGGATTGATATATATTTCTGTGTCTATTTTTGTTGCAAATGATGCAAAAAAGAATTTCCTAGAATATTAGGAATTTACACGTCTATGGTGTGCAACATTCCTTATTAAGCTAAACAAAATAATACTTTTCAGTTCAAATTCCATTATTGTGAATTTTTTAATAATATACGAAAAACTATATTCATTTTATCCATTAAAACATGACTCTACTTGTTATTTTCATTTTTTAAAGACAAAAGTTTGTTTATATCATCTGTCCTTAAAATTCAGCATCTTGAGAGTAGAAGATTTCACTTCTTAACGTTGGCCTTTGATATGAGGAACTTCTGTTCGTTCATCTAGAATCAAATACTTCGCTTAACATGCACTCGTACGTTCTTTGATCTTTGACTGTTACCCTGGACTTCAATATGATTGTTATTCCTTTGAAGTTTATTATGATGTAGAGTTCTCCCCTTGACTTTTGAAATCAAATGAAGGATAAAAAGACAGAAAAAGACGGTATTTCAAAGACATTTTCCCTTAATGATCCTTATACCTTAACTCTAGCAACAGAATCATTAAATTAGTCGTTAATGATATTTTACAAAGAAGAAGGTAAAGTTTGGGCTTCAATGTGCCCTTAAAATTTAATGTTTTCGAAAATTTATATGATTGGCTTAGCAGGATTTGCATATGAGAATGTTTTAAAGGATGAAAGATACACTGTAAGAACATGAAGGAGGACTATTCTGGACATTCACGAGATAATGTTAAGAATTTTAAAGAGAAAGCCTCAAAATGACTCATTTCAGTGGCAATTTCCCTTCAGAAAACATGTTGTCAATAAAATATGTTCAAAACAGAAAACAGTGTCCACATCTGTCGCCCACTTCAATTATATGTTATGTGAAATCCTTTTCAAAAGTCACGTTTCTCAAAATCGTTGTGGGCGATCGATGCACGTGCTGAAATTATATACATGTCTTCTGCAATTTTTTTTTCGGAAAATAAAGGGGGAATGCACAAGTCATGGCGTCATAGTTAGCATACAGAACGCCAAATGAGAAAAATACTTTATACACTCTAACTGCATAGAATGTCTATAATTCAGAAGAGATTAATCACAAACATTTTTGCATCACATCCATATTTTAGAAAAAAGGACCAGATCTGTATTCAAAACTGTATCTTGTTCTTTGATACGGGCAATTTAGTATATCAAAACATCTTATTAAGTTTGTATCTTAGATGCCAAAACGTAGAAAAGTTCTTTTTAATAATATTTTAGCACCTGTTTATGCTCCACCCTTACACTATAACCCATATTTTGGCGCAGTGAAAACAGCAATATGGGTTAAAGCAACCAGTTACATCAAAACAGGCACTGATTTTGTATTCGAAATTTCGAATATCCAAAGGAGAGTTAACATTTAGAACTAATACACTATATGATCAACAAAACCCTGACCAAAGGGTGACGGATTTGAAAATTTTGAAAGAAGCGCCATTGCACATTATAACTAATCATAAGGTTTGCTTCCCCATAATACAAGGGGGAGATAAGTTGACATAATTCAATATAATTGAGACATTTCCACTTCACTATAAATAAAGGCCTATTTCAACAATCGGACTTTTAATTTTGAAGCCATACATTTATTTGGTAAAGCACTCAATCATACCAACAGTTTACATCGATGCTTAACGTTTAAACAATGAGAAAACAAGAACATTGTTTTAGAATTGCATAAGAAGGTTTTGGCCCAACTCGTATAGTTAGCAGACCTTTTTTGTAATGATATGAAGCAGAATTTGACCAAAATCTTATACGCGAAAGAAGAAAACACTTGCTGTGGCCTTCAACTCGACATTTCAATATAGCAACGAAGGATTGTCAATCAGCAATGGTTAGATGTATTTCCATTCTTATGTCAATGCGGTATATCCCGGTGAACTTAAGATAAAAGCTACCACAGAGTCTGACACGTCTGTTTCATATTTTGAAATTTTAACTGAAAAAGAGTTACTAGTAATTTAACAACCAATCTCTGTGATAAACATGATGACTTTAAAGTTTCAACTTCCCTAATTTATGCAACAATATACCTTCATCATCTGCATACGGAGTTTTACATCTCTCAGTTGATTCGATACTGTATGGACAATTTCTAAAACGAGGTAAATTATTGACAAACATGTTGATGAAACAAGAATATCAGAAGTCTCGTTTAAAGTTATTTCGTAAGTTCTAAAGTCGATAAAATGATCTTGTCTGCAAAAACAATTTATCATTGAGTCAAATGCTGACTTAAAATTTTCATACTAATTGTTGGTTCATTATTTACAAACTGAATTGACGACGGAATTTTCCGTTCATGACAAGGAGCATATGGTGGGTGTGACCGGTCGGCAAGGGATGCTTAGGGCACCTGATCCCACTTATGATGTTTTGGAATTCCATGTCTGCTCACCTGTATTTTTATGGACTTTTGAGCTTGAATATTTGTTATCTCCATATATTTCACATTAACACACTGAATAACAAAATGATGAGGTTTATGTACAAAATGGAATTTTATTGGTCCTTTAATTCCAGGAAAGATAAAAGGAAGTTTTCAGGATCAACGGGAATCACACAATTGCAGACCCAGTTAAATTACCACAAGATGGTCTTCAACGTGACTTGAGTGAACTAAAAAGAAAATGGAAATATCTGGGTGTAAAGTATCATACAAATTTATCGCTATTTATTATTTTAGAAGTGGATTAGTAAGATCACATTACCCTACCAAGACTTTTCATTCAGATGTTGTTAATTGAAAATTTTTATTATTTTTCAAGGTCACATGCTTAATATCAATCCATTGATGGAAAATTGAATCATACATGTACATGTATACAATGCATGGATGTAAATGAGGCGGAGGTAAAAAAAACAAAAACAAATTGAAGTTAATTTAATTGTGACAGTGCCTTTTCATTGACCCTTAATCCTTTTCAGGTCGAAGAGCACCTTAGACAAATGATACTTTAATTCCAGGAAAGATAAAAGGAAGTATGCCCAATTGTATGTCACTTACTTAGACAAATGATAAATTGTATGTCACTTACATGCATTTTCATTTAATATCATAAATGAATCAGGGTTTAAAAAAACAGTTTTTAAGTAAAGTGATAAAAAATGAAAATTGAGAAACAAATGAAAATTGCACAGAAAATTCATGAAATATGAGAACTGCGTGGATATGCCCATTATTTGTTATTTGTACACTGAATTGACCTACCAAGATTTTTCGGTTTTGTTCATGAACACATATTTATTTGTGTGTGTTAATTGAAAGCACACGACGATGCTTCAACCATTGGTCAGCAAAAATTGAATCTCACTCCTCCATGGTACCTGGTCCCACCTCAAATGTTTTAATTGTGGTCCTTTTCATTGACCCATTAATGTATTTTTTCCAGGTCGCCAAGTTTTGTAGCACCTTAGACAAATGATTTGTATGGACTTTTGATATTGAAAACTGTATGTTATCTCCATTATCCTTTATATTGCCACCTTCTATTGTTAGTAAAGAGAGAAATTTGAGAAAATTTAAAAGGAAGGGCGAAGGGATATCACATTATTTGTTATTTGTACACTGAATTGACAACTGGGGATTTTTCATTGTACAATGCTTCGCGCATCATAATAAAAGGAGGGTATTTACTCTTTTGAAGAAATGATCACTAACAAATCACAGGTTATTAAAATCCTGATAATTATTTCGCAAAGTTGATTTTGAAGAGCATTCAGTCCGTGTTGAGACAATTTTTCAGCTAATAGGTATGGATGCAAATTGACTGTTAAAGTGTGTTTGACAATATGATATACACCTTCTATTTTAAAAGACAGAATTTTTAGAATTTAAAAGGGAGGGGAAGGGGTTACTTTTTATTTCTTCGCAATGTTAGATATCTTTATCTTTTTTTTATTAATCTTGTCATCATATCCTCTTTATCTTTTCTCTTTTGAAGAAAGAGTACTAACAAAAAGTTATTAAAAGATTTTGACATTTTGAGATGTCCCCTCAAATTGAAACAGGCAGAAGTGTGTTTGACAATTATGATATACAAAATTTAAAGCACAGCAATTTATTCATGTAGTTCTTTACGTTGTATATATATTTTTATTTCTCATTATACCACTATTTTAAGTAAATTCAAAATAAAGACAACAAGATCATGATGTCCCCTCATTAAAAATATTTTATCATGTTTGTAATACGCACAATTTTAAGATATCTTTATTATTGTTTTTATTTAATGTCTACATGTATATCGTCTTTATCTTTTCTATTTTAGAGTACTCCACAAAGACAGGAAGATTTTGATATTGTTGTATGAAGTTTAATTTCATTCGATTTGGACAATATAATTCCTCATAAATTTAAGAAATCAAAATAAGCACAATACTGTGTAAAAATATTTATATTGTTGTTGTATGAAGTTTAATTTCATTGATTTAATAGAAATAAATTTAATTCACTTTAAAATCAACATGTTTTGTACCCGTGGAGCAGACTTAAGGGCAAAGTAACTTCAAAACATAGCGTCAAGAATATCTTAAAAATACTATCCTTATACATTTCACACAGTTTTGTTCAATAATCACTTATTAAAAACCTTTTTCTAGCACTTGACATTCATTTTCTAACAATTGTTTTCATGGTATAATTTCCTTCGTCAATGTTTTAATTTCATTTAACATCTAACTATGCTTTCACACAATCAGCAACTCCGAAACGCCTACGTCTTTCCATGACGTTCCATTATTTTAAAATTTTGATCAGATAAACCGTTTCTTCATAGATTGTGCTCGTTCGTTACAGAGTATTTGTCATTCAAAAACCGCCAATACCATTTATAAACATATGCACGACCTAATTGTGACATAATTCTTGATTCCTCAGTTTCATCAGGATTTTTCCCGAGTATACTACAAAACTGCATCCTTATCTGATGCTTCAACAACGTCATCATTTTTGTCACTTTCAATGAGGACTATACCTATCTTCTCATATTGATTTCTTTTCAGCGAATCAAAATATTAAGCCATAATTTGGAATACCGGTATGAATCGATGTAACAGTATACTTAATTCAAAAGTCTAGGATTCTTTTCCCATTTTCACTCCATTTTACAGAGAATATGATTACAGACATTGTAATATTTATTTGGTGTGTTGTTTGTTCATTACTAAATTTTGACCTGCTCCGCGATCCGAATTTTGCAGTTTTAAAATAAATCATGATAATTTTAAATTTTTGAATACAAATATTTTGGATTTATTGTTAAAATATTTCTACCAAATTTGTAAGCATATGACGTTAAATAAAAAAAAAGATATGACAGGAGTCCACGAACTTTTCGATCAACCCTCGTATTACTCACGATATCTGATATTTTAAGCAAAACATCTATTGTAGTATTCGTATAATTTACCGTGTAATGCAGAAAGTAGCAATTTCCCATAATTAATATTAAATAATTTTCTATGATTGATTGTATATTGTTTTACGTCCCTCTCGAGAATTTTCACTTATATAGAGACGCCACAACTTGCTGGTGGAGAACGGTAAGTGTTGTCCTATACTCGGTACTTAGGGCCATTGAGCAGGGAGGGATCTTTTCGTGTCAGCACCTATTGCGACACGGGACGTCTACCTCTGTTTATATGGTCTCATCTTAAGGACCGGTCTTCGTGTCTCACAGTGGGATTTGAACCCGCGACGTGTGGAGTGACTCTTTACTTTGCAACTCTTGAGCAAACACTCTAACCACTGGGCCACGCGGACGACTTATGTTCTTTGAAGCGGTCCTAAATTTCAGTAAACTTGACAAGTACAATATAACTTAAGTATACATTATTAATTATTAATTAAAGACTTTCTCTACTGTTTATTTCACACAATAAGTCCAAGTTGGCTCCTTTAAAATATAAAATTTTCTCAAGTAAACATTTTAATTTTTACAATTTTATGAAATTTTGCAATGCACAGTATATTAATTCAGCAAAAATGATTGCATGCGATAATGCAATGCAATTTTTGTTCACCAAATGATTTACACATCAGTGACTACATATACTTTATTTTCAATATCAATTATTGATAATTTAAGACTTTGAAAAAGATTGCCTCGAATTTTGTTTTATTTTTTTGTTTCCTGGAGAATTATTTATTGATAAATTAGGAGATGAAAACGTTTTGTTCTCTTACTAATCAATTTTTATTGTTTTATCATATTTCTTTTTCAAAACTTTAAAATCTGTTGTAGTTATACATGAAGGTTAGTTTCTTGGTATGTCTTTCAACAATTGAATCTGTGATCATTGATGTCTTTTTTTTGGCCTTCAACTCGACATTTAGATATATCGACGACGTATTGTCAATTAATAATGGTAATTTCCATTCCTACGTCGATACGATATATCCTGGTGAGCTTGAGATAAAAGACACACTTCTGTTTCATACTTGGATATTTTACTTGAAAAAGACACTAATGGTAATCTAACAACCAAGCTATATGATAAACGTGATGACTTTAACTTTGCTATCGTCAACTTCCCTTACTTATGCAGCAATATACCTTCATCACCTGCATACGGAGTATATATAACTCAGTTGATTCGATACGCAAGAGCATGCTCTACGTATGATCAATTTCTAAAACGAGGTAAATTATTGACAAGCAAGTTGACAAAACAAGAATATCAGCAGTCTCGTTTGAAGTCATCATTTCGTAAGTTCTATGGTCGATATATGACCTTGTCAGCAAATACAGTTTATCATTGAGTCAAATGCTGACTGACGTTTTTCATACCAATTGTTAGTCCATTATTTATACACTGAATTGACGACGGATTTTTTCCGTTATTTCCTGATCATGACAAGGAGCACACGGCGGGTGTGACCGGTCGGCAGGGGAAGCTCACTCCTCCATGGCACCTGATCCCACCTCTGATGTTTCGGGGGTCCGTGTTTGCTCTGCTCTAATTTTGTATTGTTTTATGGACGTTGAGATTGAATTCTGTTCGTTATCTCCATATCCTTCTTAGAGTTAACAGAAAAATCATGAAAATGGGTCTGAATTTATATTTTTGGGTCTTTATGTCTTGAGATCGCTTTAAAAGTAAATATCTCTACGAGGAAAGTAAGAAACGATTATGTTGTTTTTGGTGAAGATAAGTATGTACATGTATAGAGGTTGCATTACTTGATTCGAGAATTTCGTAAAGGTCTTACATAATGATTGAAAACCTTTAAAAATCTTACAAAGTTTGAAATATTTCATGAAAATAATATTTTTTCTATATTTTCTTTGAATAGTTAGTCTTAACCCTCAGTACATCAATTTATTTAATTGATGTTTTTGAAGACTGAATCATTTGAAACCTCTGAGAAGTGTGTCCATGTGTTAATCATATAAGAAAACATGTTTTTATCCAATTGTGATTTGACGTAAGAAATGTTTGATGGACATTAAGGATAGGTGAGAATATGGGGGTGCAAACGTACAAACTAATTTGTTTTTTCCTACTACATTAAAGGAATTCGCAATATCTAATTTAATCATTTTTCTGATAAATAAGTATGCAAACTGATTGGATGACTGTATGCTTCCTTATGATGACCTGACCCTTACTACAGATCCATTGACATGGAGTTAAAACATGAATTTTTACCTTCTTAAGAATCATTCAAATATGTTTCGTCCCTTTTGGACCCGTGATTCTTAAAAGTATGATTTTTAAAAAACCACAGTATTATCGCCTTTCCTTTATAACCACTTGCACTACAAGGGCAACCGCTTTGTTCGGTGTGAGTAGCTCTGTGGCTGAAACAACCTGACAGCGAAGAAGAAGCTCTAAGTTTGATTTTCAGTTCAGTCAGTCATTTTTCCTTTCCTGCTACAGCATTAATCAAGTTAAAATTACGGAAAAGATAATAAAAGAAAGTTTCATAACTGCTGTAGTACAAACCTATGACAAAGGTCTTCCAGTTTTTCAAAATGGTGGACCTAAACAGTGAAGCGCACACTACACAATAGCTTTTCAAAAGCTTGCGTTACTAAGGAAATCAAAATTTTAATTATTTAATCAACATTTTTTTGAAGATGGGCTAAAGGAATTTCGAATTATATCACTTTGGTGCATTTTGAAGATTATAATAATAAAAAAAAATAACTTGTTTGCAACATATAAGAAAAGTGGGATGTGAAAAAGATAGGAATGATGGCTTAATTATACAAGGGGAGAGAATTTGGCATAGTTCAATATACATGTAGCATTTTAACAAAACTAAAGGTCAATTTTACAATTAATTGCACTCTTCATTTCGAAGCCATAAATTTGACAAATTTCGGTAAAGCACTGATTGCGTTCATTACTAAGACAGTCATATCAACAGTTACCTTTGCTACATATAAAACAAACAAAAAATGTATTGCTTAAGAAGGTTCTGATCGTATACATAAATCCCGTGGATGAGAGAAATGGTGAAATTCTTTATGTAAAAAGTAGAATTTTAATTTTCCCGCTTGAAAAGCGGAAGGGTATATCGTAATTGGGATGTTCGTCCGTCCTTCCTTCTGACCGTCCATTCTCCGTCTGTCTATTACACTTTGGGTACCCATCTCTTATCCGCAACTCTTCTCATACCACTGAATAAAATTTGATGAGACTTTCACAGAATCTTGATTAAATATTGCCATTGTGCACCTTCTATTTTACTTTTTGTTCCAACATATTTTGGGTTTCTCATAGCAATACATGGACACTGGAATTATATTCATATGGGAGACGGAGGGTCTCATTTAGGGAGCTCATTATTTACAGTACCTCTGGTTATTTCTTTTAAAATTCCATGGAAATTAACTGAAAGTTTTCAGGATCGACGAAAATTGCACGATTATAGACAGACCAAATTACTAGTAATTAAATGCGAATCTGTCTTCAACGTGGCTTGTGTGAACTAAAAGGAAAATAGAGAAAAAAAATAAATAAATGAAAATCAAGAACATGTAAAATATCATGCAAAAATAACTAATTTATTTCTATGAAGTATTTGTTTTAGAAGTGGATTATCTAGGAAGATAAGTTTAGATGACCTACAACGACTTTTCATTCAGATGACGTTAATTGAAAACGTTTAAATTATTTTCTAGGTCACATGCTAAATCTCAAGTCATGTAATGATGACTTTTTACCCCGAAAATTCAATCATATATGGATCTAAATGAGATTAAGGTCATTATAAACAAAATCAAGTTTCTTTAACTGTGACAGTGCCTTTTCATTGGTCCTTTTCAGGTCGAAGAGCAAGTCAGACAAATAACGTATTTCATGTTACTTATTTTCATTTAGATCGTGATACAATGAATACGGATTTGAATAAACAGTTTTTAGGAAAAGGATAAACAATGAAATATATAATTTAGAAAATTCCTGAAATAGTCATGAAATTGCACTCTGTGTAAGTAGGATCAAATAAAGGTGAAAATTAAACATTGAAATTAGGGATGCATGCTCAAACGAAAGGCGAGAACTCATTGATTTACAGCCAGTGTGTATATTAGTTATTTCACGCTACCATTATTTATCCTGTACTTCTGAATAAACATTATTGTAGAAAAAAGTCCTTTGAATTCAATATCTACAGTTTTTTTCCCTAATTACTGTTATCAAAATAGGAGACTTAATTGATAATTAATTACAATAATTTGCCTGTTATCTCCAATTACATCTATCCGTGGAATTTTCCACCACGAGCTTATTAATACGTGAGATATTCCAGCAACATTTAAATCATTACCCAATAAATTATGAAAAGTTCAATATTATCAAAATTGGAAGCTTGCGTTAATTTTTTTTTAAATATTCAATTATTAACTATTATCATACTTCTGTTAGAATGTTTCCTATATAAAGTTCAGAAGGTAAAATAGCTCTTTAATAGTTCAGGCATAGCAAAGCTATACCCCGGGGTATAGTTTTTGCTATCCACCCTCGGAATATTTTCATGCAATTTTTGCCTCCAATTTTAATTTCCAGCGATAAATCTATTGACTGATGATGTCATAATGATTTCAGTAGCATTGTGACGTCATCAGGGTTTCAGATTATTCTTGCAGTATTAGAGAGGTTGAGATTTCAAACGTGTACGTGTACGGGTACGTCTAGTAGGGGAATAACCTAAATTCTGTGTGTATTACGTTGTAACGTTTTCGTCGTTACGAGTTCGTAAGATAGGATAAAATAATTATTGATTACCAAATTGGTATTTATAATTTATAAGCCTGGTCGCGGCTAATATCTGGTCTTAAAATTTCTGGTAGCGAAATATGAATAAACCTGGTAGCGGTTTTTTACTAAAGAAATAAACACAAAGATAATAAAGTTTTCAAAAATTATATTCTGTTATTCCCAAATTTAATAATGATAGTCAATAAATTAACAACAATTTATATTTCAAAATATGGTCACACGCGTACAACGTCACTTGCTAGATTCAAAGGATTCCCCAAATTTCAGATAAAGTTAAAGTAAATTTCTAATACGAAATTTCCTAAATATAAATAAATAAATTATCACAAATTCCAATTAAATTACCTGGACATTTCACAAATAGTCTGGTAGCGACTACAAAATAGGTAATATAAATCCACAAGGGCTGACACTTCAAAATAACTCTTAAAATATTTTTACGTCCGTCTACTAACATCTGAAAATCCCAACTGACTTCTAAAACAAAACGTTAACACAAAGTGACGTCGCACGACCCAACGTGACGTTATAAACCGCGAAATCGCGACACATTCTAGGTAAGACTTGTACATAAATTTCCCGCGACCGGAAGTAATGGAAAACGAAAGTAAACAATGTGAAATGACAGAATAACTTATAAATAAGGTAAAAACAATGATTTACAACATGTTTAAATGTAGTATAAACATACAATAATAATAAACGAGTCTTCCGGTCGGAATAAATTAAAACCACAAGTAGATAAACACACATTTCAAATATATACACAGTCAAAATCGTTACAACGTCATCAATTTTAGTGACGTCAAGATTGCTACACGTTCGTAAAACTTGTAGAATGGAATCTACACGTAAGTGAAAACGTGTAGCTTTAATAATAAAAATTAGCCAATTTAAGTGTAAAAATGTGATTGTAATACATTATATAGGATGTTTACTTTCACGAGCACTTATTTTCATCAAGTTTTGTTTACTAACTGACAGCAAAAAACCTTCTAAATAGTTGAAACAGAGACACCGATCGCGGTGTACACGTACATGTTTCACGTCATAAAATCTCAACAGACAAATTAAAAAAAAACGTGTACGTGTACGTCAAAATATATACAAGTACACGTACGCGTACAAGTATAAGATCTCAACCTCTCTATTATCATACTCCCAAGAAATTCAAACCATAGAAATTATAATAAAACGCTTATCGACTGGTTGTGAGTGGTATAGCTCTTTTATCAAACCCTTCACAGGGACTATTCCCCTCGGGCAAGCCCTCGGGGAATAGTTCCCTGTCGCGGGTTTGATAAAAGAACTATCCCACTCACAACCAGTGGATAAGTGTATAATATACAATAACAAAATGAAATAGTATAAAACATAAAACAAATGAATACAAAACTTGAGTTTGATAAAATTCAAATATAATTATTTGAATGCAAAAGAAGCATTTGTTGAAAGAAAGATTTTTTTTATTTAAGAGGGAGGGGGAAGAGGCGACTGGGGTTTTCATTGTACAATACTTCGCGTATCATAATAAAAGGAGGGTATTTACTCTTTTGAAGAAACAATATTAACAAATCACAGGTTAAAAAAATCTCGTTACAATTTCACATAAGTGGTTTTAAGACAATTTTTCAACTAATGGATAAATGTCAATTGACGGCGTTAAAGTGTGTTTGACAACATGATATACCAAATTTCAAGCACATCAAATTTAGAATATCTTGATTTTTTTTTTATTTCTTGTCTAAATCCCCTTTATCTGTCCTGTTTTGGAGTACTCCATACAGACAGGAAGATTATGATATTTTGAGATGCCCCCTCTGGAAACCAGACGGTAAAATTTTTTCCTGTTCAATTTAAAATGTTCAATAGTACTACTCACCATATCGTATAATTTGGACAAAAAGTCTATTTAAAATATTTGTATAATTTCCTTGAAGTTCAAAGATTAGCAATTTCCCACATAATCCTATAGTTAATGTTGAATCATCGTCTTTGATTGGTTGATTGTATGTTGTTTAACGTACCTTTCGAGGATTTTTTTTACTTAAATAGAGACGGCACAACTTGCCGGTGGAGAGCTGCAAGTTTTATCATTTACTCTGTTCTAAGGAAAAAGTATAGGGCAATTGAGTAGGAACTCTTTCGTGTCAGCACCTACTGCGACACGGGGCTTCGGTGTACACGGTCTCATCTGAAGGACCGGTCTTCACGTCTTACAGTGGGATTCGAACCCGCGACGTAAAGAGTGACTCTTTGCGACTCTCGAGCAGTCGCTCTAACCACTGGGCCATGCAGGCGACTCATGCTCTTTGAAGCGGTCCCTAAGTTTCAGCAAACTTGACAAGTACAAAATGACTTAAATATTGTACATTATAAAATAAAAGAGTTTCTTTACTTTTTTCACGCAATAAGTCCCAGTTGGCTCCATTAGAATATATCTTTTTAAGTAAACATTTTAATTTTTACAATTGTATTAAATCTTGCAATGCACTGTATATCAATACAGCAGTAAGTCAATAAATGAATTATACATCATGATAAGTGACTACATATAATTGGTTTTTGATATAAATAATTTATATTTTAAAACTTTTAAAAGGAATATTTCGAAATCTGTTTTTATTTTCATTTCCTAGAGAAGAATTTAATGATAAAGGACAAGATAGGGTAAGACCCCTATTCGGCCCCCGGTTTTGGGTGTCTTTCAGAATGATTCGACAGTTTATCCATAAAAAGCTGTTGTCACCCCTGCCACAAAATGAGTATTGGATCTAAGATTTAGAATATAAACGGGGTCACAGAGAGGTCAGGAAATAGGTCAGTTTTTGAATTTTCTCATATAATGCAAATTTTCATCCATTTTACAGCACATTTTGTTTCGGAAAACATAGAGCACAAGCTTGCCTATCTACCAAATATAAATATTTTATATTTATACACTAGTAACAGATGCAGTTTAAGTGTAAAAATCTCAGATAGGCAAGCTTGTCCTCTATGTTTTCCGAAGAGAAAAGTATCTCGAATATGATGAAATTCCACCAGAATTGAGGAAATTCTGGAAAATGTCTTATTTCTGCATCCTCTAGTGGCTTCCATGTAAGCTTTGAATCTAAAATAGTGCTTGTATTAAAGTAAGCATCGTTTTTAACTTCTAACTACACACTATCACAATTTTACCACTGTTCTGATTTTTACATCAAATAAGGGGCCGTTACCCTATCTTGTCCTTTGGAGATGGAAACGTTATGTTCTCTTACTAATCAATTGTTATTGTTTTATTATATTTCTTTTTTATGGCACGCCGAATGGCGTCGCCGGTAAAACTCAGTACGCGAACAAGTTTATTATCTTACACCCTACCCTACCCCCTTCCTTTAGAAGGATGCATTTTTGAAGAATTTGGTGACTAAGAGATATTATCAAGAATTTATCAAAATATTTCACAGAAAATAAGTAAATTCTTTATAATATTCTTCTAAACTACATTCTATATCACAAAAACAATTTATGCATGTACACCTACACACATGTTGCCCCGGTTGAAGTTTTTGCACTTAATTAAAAAAGATAAATTTCCTTTATATCATCCAAAGTGACTTTGATAAATAAAATTTATTAAAATATTTCACAGAAAATGAGTAAATTCTTTGTAATATTCTTCTAAATTAATAAGTCAATTCAAGTTCAAATTTCGAAAAATACATACGGTTATAATCAAATATATAAAAAGACAATTTAAAATACAAATATTATTCTCAAAAAGACTAATAACAATTACAGAAAATCATAACCTTCCTCAGATGAATTTAAAACAATTTCATTTTGTTTAACATTTAGTGTAAAATATTAAAAAATTCTGGAATTTTTTCCGCTTTAACAATTTTTCCCTATTCTCTAGAAAAAATACAGGCGGTCATCATTTTGCGGCCTGGAAATACATGGTTCAGGGACATTTTAAATATGTCTTAATGTCTATGTAAAGTTATAATGGAACTTGTAATGAAAAGCATAAACAAAGACAAAATAAGTAATAAATATGGATTTAAATTTCACAATATTTCAACCAATAATAAAAGAAATTTTCCGTGCAAAAAATAATCTTTTTAGCAATTACAAATTTGTATTAAGAAGTACGTGATTGCTTTGTTTGTTGCTTAACGCACATCTGTAGATTTTTTCACTCCATATGTTTTTGTTAAATTTGTTGTTTATTCCCTAGAGAAAATCAAACAACAAACAAGCAAACACATATGGAGATACCGCCACCTGCCGGTGTAACGACGAAAAGTGACCCCCGTAGAATATTGACCGGGGGTCATTTTTCTACGTAGAAATTTGACCCCCTGGTCAATATTCTACGTTGAAAAATGACCAACTTTTCTGTAGAAATATGGCCTTGGGGTCGTTTTTCTCCGTGTGCATTGTAGAAAAATGACCCTGTAGAATAATGACCCCTTGTCATTTTTTGAGGCAAAAACTTTCGTTTTCGTAGGAATATTCTTGTTAGGCGAATGTATACGGGTAATATCAAGCAGCCTTATGCTTTGAAGTGTTAATTTCTGAAAGATTTTAAGCTTTAAATAACGAAATCAAAGCTATACAATACCTTACATTAATAAAACAAACCGTTTTATCCCTATTAAAGGAAAACAATATCAGGCACGTAGCAACAGGGGTGGGGGGGGGGGCTGCCCCCCCCCCCCCCACTTTTTTTTTCACAACATTGCTTTTACTATTGGAAATGTTCAGTGAAAGACTGGTCCCCCCCACTTTATAGTACAGGAAATCGATATAAGGGAAATGTAGTGTTGGATACGAAAAAATTGGTACTGAAAGAAGTTGGCATTGAAAAAGTTGGCCTTCAGAATTCACAGAATCGTTTATTACATTTGATACAGTAAGTTTCCAAAGTTGTCATCTTAATCTTTAAAGGGTGATTTTCTCGCTGGTGTCAGAATTTTTTTTAAAAAATTTCCTTAATTAATTGATTAATTATAAATCTCTTTGATTTTACCCTGAATAAATAATTTGCAAAACTCAAAATAAAGTTTTAATCTATGAATGAAGTTTCATACTTCTCATAAAAAATATTGATAATTTAATTTGTAAAAAATAAGTACGAAATTAAATTGCCTCTGACCTATGATACAAAGTAAAGAAAAAGTGGTTAGCTCAAAGTCTGTAAAATGTCTTTTGTCGTTTGCTAGTGTCAACTAAACCTTAACAAAATGGGGGTTCTAGCATAAAACATGATTAACTAAAAAAAGAAGTGCTCGTCAGCCACGTAGCATCGTTTTTG
The DNA here is from genome assembly GCF_032062105.1 of Saccostrea cuccullata. Taxonomy (NCBI): domain Eukaryota; kingdom Metazoa; phylum Mollusca; class Bivalvia; order Ostreida; family Ostreidae; genus Saccostrea; species Saccostrea cuccullata. The sequence goes on from NW_026930794.1 coordinate 16,449, forward strand.
AAAGGGGGGCAGGCAGAGAAAATTTTTTTTTTACGAACCTGAAAAAGTTGACCAGCCAAAAAAAAAAGGGGGAAAGAAAAGAAAAGTTGCTCAAAGTCGAAAATCCTATTATAAGTAATGCTGGGGGAAAAGTGGTGGGGCGCAGCCCCCCCCCCCCCCCCCCCGGCCCCCGGTTGCTACGTGCCTGCTCGTCTTCCAAAAATTTTAGGAGTTTTCTTACCAATAGAAAAAGAAAACAAATGTTGGATTATGAAAAAGTTGTTACTTTACATATTATACTTATGCCCCCGTGACTGAAGTTTTGGGAAGGGGGGATATAGTTTTTACCTGTTCGTCTGTCTGTCTGTTTGTCTATTTGTTCGCAAAAACTTGAACATTGCCCATAACTTTAGACTGGGTGGGACCATGGCTTTCATATTTCAAGTGTATTTTTGTGACAAGACCTTTTTGTGTACATTCAATTTTGACTTTTTGACCTTGGAGTTTGACACACTTTTACACAAAAATTTCAAACTTTTACTTCAGCATTAACTTTTGGATGGTATGTGCTAGGACTTTGGATATTGAAGTAATGGCATGATAGACAAAGAGTGTCTATAAAATCTCAGAAGAAAGGGGACGTTACAGCAACCATTTGTCAGGTGTCTGTTGGCTAAAAAGTGTTGGAAAGGAAAGTTTTTTTTTAAGTTATAGATATTTCTATGGTATTTCCCGTAAAAGTATAGTACCTTATATAAGGTAGTTAAAAAGTATGTATTTTAAAGCAGAGTGTATACAGATATATGAAAGTTTAAATGTACATGTAAGAGGTAAGGGAATTGAATTTATGTAGTTAAATTACGTATCTTTTCTTGCTTCTATGCTATGTTTTTGGATTTGTAGAAATTCTCAAAGTTTATGGTTATCAGAAACATATCATGCCATTTTCTGAACAAAACCTTTGAATGATAAAAAAACATCCAAAAATATAATATAAATGCTCCTCAATGAAGAAGAATATGGAGATCACGAACAGTTTTCATTATCAAAGTCCATCAAACAATACAAAATAGGAGCAGAGCAAACACGGACCACAGAAACATCAGAGGTGGGATCAGGTGCCATGGAGGAGTGAGAATCCCCTGCTGACCTGTCACATCCTCTGTGAGCTCCTTGTCATGATCGGGATATAACGAAAAAATCCGTCGTCAATTCAGCGTACAGATAATGGACTAACAATTAGTATGGAAAACGTCAGTCAGCATTTAACTCAATGATAAATTGTATTTGCTGACAAGATCATTGTATCGACCATAGAACTTACGAAATGATGACTTTAAACAAGACTGCTGATATTTTTGTTTCATCAACTTGCTTGTCAATAATTTACCTCTTTTTAGAATTTGTTCATACGTAGAGCATACTTTTGCGTATCGAATCAACTGAGATATATAAACTCCGTATGCAGGTGATGAAGATATATTGAAGGTATATAAGTAAGGGAGGTTGACGATAGAAAAGTTAAAGTCATCACGTATATCATATAGCTTGGTTGTTAGATTACCATTTAAGTCTTTTTCAAGTATAATGTCCAAGTATGAAACAGATGTGTCAGACTTTGTGGTATCTTTTATCTCAAGCTCACCTGGATATATCGTATCGACGTAGGAATGGAAATTACCATTGTTAATACGTCGTCGATATATCTAAATATCGAGTTGAAGGCCACAGCAAATGTTTTTTTCTTTTCACGCATAAGATTTTGAACAAATTCTGCTTCATATGAAAACAAAAATAGGTCTGCAATTGCAATAGCGCAATTGGTACCCATTGGAATGCCAATAGATTGTTGGAAGACTTGGTCTCCAAAAACCACATAGATATTGTCAATCAGAAACTCAAGCATCTTTTTGATGTCAACTTCAGAGTACTTTTGTGTGCAATCAGAATGTGTTTTAACAAAATAATTTTGCAAATGATCATTAACCAGGTAAGTAAATTTATGAGTTCCATTTTTATTGAAAAAGCACCTGTCAATGATACAAAAAAGCCTGGACTTTAATTTATCGTTGGAAATGGTTGTGTATAAACTTGAAAAGTCGTAAGTTTTTAAGCTGTTGATTTTGGAAAATTCTTGTGATTTCAAATTGTCCAAAGTTTTTTTTTTTTTTTTTTTTAGAATTTTTTAGTATCCACATCTGATTCACACCACTTCTTGAATATATTGTTGCACAGTACTCTTGAACTTTTTCATTGGGATTCTGCAAGCCAAACATAAATCTATACAAGATACATTGATTGTGATTCTACTATTAAGATATGCAATCAATATATGTTGGAAAGGATTAAAGTACATAAAAAAATTCCCCCTTACATTTGAAAGTATGAAAAAATATCAGAAGACACAGATATAAGGTTTTATAGTACAAAAAAGTACGGGGTCAAATTTTTATGAGGGTCATTTTTCAACGTGTGTGGAGTCGTAGAATTACTGGTCTGGAATGTTTTTCTACAGTCGAAAAATGACCCTACTTGTCGTAGGATATTGACCCGGGGTCATTTTTCTACGTAGAAAAATGACCCCCTGGTCAATATTCTACGGGGGTCACTTTTCGTTGTTACACCGGCCGGTGGAGGACTGTAAATTTATACCTTAAGGCTATTGAAGACTGGGGGATCTTTTTGTGTGCTCTATCTAATGCAGTACGCGCGGGACATTGGCTCATACGGTTTCATTCGATGGCCGGTCTTCATGTAAATTCGAACCAGCAGCCTAAGATTCTGCTCCTTAATCTGCGACTCTATATAAGCGGCTTTAACCACTGCCTCACGGGGGACTCTGCTTTAGATTTGTAAAGCAATTTTTAATTATCAATGAAAAGGGAATATACTATGATCTCAATTGACTTTTGGAATTTCCAAAGGTCTTTGTTTATGCAATAGTTACAAATTTGTTTCGCTTTTACTGAGATCGCTGACTGTTCGTCATCTTCAAAATTCAATGTCTTCTTGAATTTATTTAGGTTGTTTTCAATACTGTAAAAAATAGACAATTCCCTTAAAAATGTTGTCCACAGACCTTGGTATTATAATTCCTTTTTAAACAAACACGAGAGGTACTGTAAGCACTGAGCTCACTAAATGACACCCACGCAACCCATATGATTATAATGATAAAGTCTTGCTCTGGGAGACTGAAAATAAGTGTCACATCAAAAAGTAAAATATGAATTGCACAAAAGCACTATGTTATGAAGATTCCGTAAAATACTCATCAAATTTTATTCTGTGGTATGGGTGGAGTTTCAAATAAGTGACTGGTACCCTTCAATATTATAGAAAGAATGGTCATGTCCATGTTTTGCTGTAGGAAACCCAAAATAGGAGTCCAGTCAAAAAGTATCATAAAAGGTGCACTATGGGCGCCATAGTGCAACAAAGATTCTCTGAAAGTCTCATTAAATTTCATTCAGTAATTTAACAGGAGTTGCGGATATGAGATGGGTACTCCAAACAGACGGACGGACAGACGTACAGACGGGTCGATGGACATCCCGATCACTATATATCCTCACACTTTTCAAGCGAGTGTATATTCATTTTTTTTCATCGTAAAGAAATAAGTCTAAATGGCATTAAGTACACTAATATAATGAGTCAGTAATATAATCACAGCAATTTAATTAAGCCTCAGAGTACTGAAGTTGAATAATAAAATCATTAAGTATACAAACATAAAAACAAAACACTTAATTAATGTATGTAGGCCCATATATTTGTCACAAAACTCCATCTCCTTGTAACGCAAAACCTTGACCCATAAAACAATAAAGTTTTTAAGTGCAGGTGCTTGGTTTAAATAATTGAAACTTTCGGAAATTCTTAAGAGCATCACTTTCACTATTGGTTATGTAAAAACATGTTTTTTATTCAGAGTCTGTTATTATAAATGTTTGTGTTATTTTCTTATTTGTTTCAACATAAAAAAGATGTATAATTAAAAGTGCAATTTTTGTGTGTAAAACTTTACATTGATTGTGTTTCAAAATGTGTGTATTTTTAAAAAAGATACAGATACATTTACTGTAGGATTATATAGGATAGTGAGATTTTTGCTCTTTAAAACCGATTTTACTGTGAATTTTTATAAATATCAACATATTTTCCAATAGAAAACAATAAATAAAACTTAACAAAATTATATCAATAAAAACTTAACAAAATCATATCATACATATTTAACATATAAATAACATATTTAAAGTCAGATAAACATTAAAAGTAGGATTTAAAAAAAGATACAGTACGTGAATGTAAATTAACAAAACTCATGGAAAAACAACAGGGAAGTAAGTGTTTTACATTTTCCCTATATATTCCAATGTAAAACTTTGATGGATTATGAGATGAGTCATGATGCAGTCATGAATTTACTCGTTAGAGTTGTATATTACCATTGCAAAATTTTACCGCTTCTCATTCTTTCTGGATCGCCTTATAAGCTGTAACATTATTTTTAAAAAATATAAAAAAGCTCTATCAACAGAATATTATTTTAAAAAGGAAAGGAGAGATGGAAATAAATAGAAAGATTTTTCTATTAATAATGCTAATGCTGGCTGCCTCTTGGGGTCTTAGTATTCCAATTCAAAGTGAAAGACAAGAAGGTAAGTGCATGAGGTATTTTCATGCTACGTATAATATCACATTTGATCTTAATATTTTTTAATTCATAATTTTAATTCTAAAGAGCATAAATTCATATTGATACGAAGAAAGAAAGAAAAATGAACAACTATCATCATATATTTGTACTGATGGCATTCTAAATTGTCTAAAATAAATTTCAGTGATGAGATCATGGCTTAATTTCACGTGATAACCATTTTACCTTACCGAGTCACATTTGAACGTTGTTCTAACGATAACAACTTTTATATATAAAAGAAAAAAAGTTTATAAGATAAACGATCTTAACCATCTTCATATCCTACTAAAGATAAAATGAATAAATCCTAATGATGTGGGGCATTTGATCAATTCGGAGATTCCTTTACTCAGACTCAAAACTCTACATAATTTTGTATGATTTGTGTGATTATTTACAGATGCAGGAAGACTTAATGACAGAATTGATATTCAAGGAGGAAGGATTGGTGGATTTCTTTTTGTAAATGGACCTCGGCGCCGAAATCGAAGGCCACCGCAGGCTCTTTTAAGGGATCGAAATGTTTGAAAAGAAATTTTCGAACTTTTAAATCGACTTCACCTTAAAACTATCATTTGAATGGATTGATTTTTGCAAAAAATACTCTAATATGACTGTTATTTTCTTGGAGAGAGAGAGAGAGAGAGAGAGAGAGAGAGAGAGCATATACGAGTAGTAAATTTACTTATCTTGTCCTTGGTTATTTGCAAAATTTTCTTGTTTAAATATTTTCTAATTGCATGTTCACAAAGGTACTCCATTATGATAAAAGTTAATAGATGCTTAATAGATGCTTGAATTTCTGTTATATATCGTTGTAATTTTTTAAGGTATAGTCTTAATCTTCCAATAATCTTTCGGGATTTCCATGGTTACCAATTGTCCCTGTTTTAACAGACTTCATATTCCCCTAAAAATTCTATCTAAAAAAACTTCTACATGAAAAGAAAAAGTTTCATGCACTGGCTTTCAGTTAAAGATATATATCGAGAGATCTCTATAATCCAAATTTATTTTTATTTTGATTCGATTTATCCCTATAAACTTCAGATAAAAGAAACTAAAGCATTGCGCGTCTGTTTCAATGTAAGATATTTTACTTAAATTATACGTTTTAAGTACCCAAAACCAATGTAAATCATAAACGCGATGGCTTCAATTTATCTATCCTCAACTAAAATTATCTATGTGGCAATATACAGTTATCACATGCATATGGTACATGTATCCTGTTGATTCAAATATGATGCGCAAAATCATTATCTACTTAAGAACAATGTCTGAAACAATGCAAGCTACTTCAAGTTCAAGTTCATTTATTCACTCAACACCATTTAAAATATATGGTACATGAGGACAATGAAAAATATTTACAGCATATATATTTTCAGGTCAAAGGCATAAGTTTATGATGTACATAATCAGAAAATGAAATGGAAGAAAAAGAAAATGAAAAAAATAGAAAAAAAAACACATATGATAATGTAATAATGAAATAAATGAGGGGAAGAAATTATGAAGGACAGACTAAGCCATATATTTGGTCTGGTGAAGTAGTATTCATTAATATATATTTTTCTGATGTTTGAAAGTGCAGTGCATACAAGTATAAAATGGAATTCATCAGCAACATGCTTAGCATTACAAAGTGTACATAATCTTTCACTTAATGATATACATTCCCATCTTCCCAGCTCGATTGGTAGAGGGTGATTAGTAGTACGGAATTTGATAAGTATTTTTCTAAATTTTAATGGCAAAATACTTAAATAATTTTCACACTCAAAATTTGTTTTAAAAATTTTATACAAAATACCTTTAGAAGAACTTTTAATATCAGAATGCCATTTTTGTATAAATTGATCTTGTAATCTTTGTTTGACAACAGTAGTAACCCAGTCTTGATTAGGATTATAATAAAACTATTCATTCCAAATATTAGATAGTCCACATGATTCAAAAATACGATGAACACAGTCAATCCAAGGATTCTTACCAATTTCAGATTGTGAGTTAGCAATTAAATATTGATATAATATACATGAAATTTTCTTACCTGTGCTATTCAATAATTTACACCAGTATGAGACTATTCTTGAATATATAATGACAGATAATGGGAAACGTCCTGTTTCACCATAGACCATATAATGCGGGTTACTGCTTTTCAAATACAGAATATGGTTCAAAAATTTTAAATGAACACGTTCAATAATATTTAGGTTTTCAAAACCCCAGATTTCACAACCATAAAGTAACACTGGTAAAACCATTTTATCGAACAAATCAAGTTGACATTTTACAGGGAGATTAAATTGTCTTATTTTTCTAATAACACCATACATTGCTGTTTGGGCTTGGTCACAAAGATGTTTCTTGGCTTTTAAAAAGGATCCAGATCTTGAAAAAATGATACCAAGATATTTAAATTCTTTGACAGTTTCTAGACTCTTGTTATTATAGTACATGTATAATACTCTTTTGTTTAAAGGGCCTTTTGAAAAAAATTAATATTTTTGTCTTCTCAATATTTACTTGTAATTTCCACTCTGAACAGTAGCTTTCAAATTCATTTATAAGCATTTTGTAGATCATCAGGAGTTTCTGCTAAAATTACAGTATCATCGGCATATAAAAGTTTAAGAAATTTCAAATAAACACATAAATCATTTTCTATTGAAGTTGTAAGGCTTTGTAAACCAATTATATTTCTATGAACAAGATAATTACTGAAAAGTAATTTGATCAAACACGGATAACAACAGTCTCAAATAAAGTTAAAATTTCGCAAATTCTTAAATCGATATAATTACTTAGTCAGAAAGTACATCCAAATTATTAGACCATTATTTATTTTCTGAAATGTCTACTTTTTATTCCTTATTTCCCGATCATGACACGAGGTACGCGATGGGTGTTGCCTGTCGGCGGAGGATTTTTCCCATTCCGTGGCACCTGGTCCTATCTCTGATGTTTTTGAGGTCCGAATGTATGCTTAGCTATTTATTTGTCTTTTGAGAGAACATGTAAGTGCTGTTCATTGTGTTGTGTTCCAATTCGTCTTTTAAAATGGAAAACGAGGGAGATTTTTAAAAATGGTTATATATGAAAACTGTATAGATGGACATTGGCCAGTCTGTCTTTCAAGCAAAAGGATTTTAGCAAAAGGATTTTATATAACTTCTTAATGTACATGAATGTTTGAAAGAATAAGTAAGGGGCGAGGCATTGTTGATGATACACACGTGTGATGCATAGAACATCAAATGGAATATTAATTGTAGTCGTTTGCTGATTAAAAAAAAAACCCACCATAATCATAGTCTTATATACTCTTTGTTCAATTAATATTTTTTTTGTTAAATATTTCTGAAAAATCATTTTCTGTCTGAACTTCTGTCTGTCTCACTTCCTTTTTCCTGAATGGCACAAAATATCGTTGCAGGACACTTTGGAGTTCATTGGAAAACCATCCAATCATTATGGACACGATTTCAACAATCTGATAACACTCGGGATCGACCACTCTCTGAGCGTTCTCGCGTGAAGTTGTGTCGACAGGATAGCCAAATTAGACTTGTGCACCCGAGAAATCGGTTCCCGACAGCAAGTTTGACTGCTAGAAGCATTCCTGGACTTCGACCAATCAGTCAAAGAACTGTGCGTAATCGTCTGCGCGAGCACAACATCAGACCAAGACGTCCAGCTTTGCACCCAATACTGCTTCAACATCATTGCATCGCTAGATTAGAGTGGTGCAGACAACAGCTGTTATTCAGACTACAGGACTGGGCAAATGTTCTGTTCATGGAAGAGTCCAGATTTCATTTGGATAGCAGTGACGGCCGTTGTAGAGTGTATCATCGTCAGGTACCAGGACGCTTGTGTTGTGCAACGGCGACAATTCGGTGGGGGAAGCGTTGTGATGTGGGGTGGAATCACAGCACGTGGAAGGACCCCTCTACAAATTGTTAATGGAAATCTCACCGGCGTGCGCTATAGAGACGAAATTATTCAGCACCATGTGATACCCTTCATAAAGGGACAGCAAAATCGCATCACTCTACAACAAGACAAGACAAGAACATAGGTTGCACGTGTAGTTTGGGACTTTTTCAATCACCAGCATGTCGATGTCTTGCCTTGGCAAGCTGTTTCCCCCGATTTGTTGCCGATCGAGCACGTTTGGGGAGAAATTGAACGACGTCTACGTCGTTTGCCAATTCAGCCAGGGGCGTTGGCTGATTTAGGCCAGGTCTTAACCAACATCTGGAACAACATCCCCCAAGCATATCTGAACACTTTAGTGTCATCAATGAGGCGCCGTTATCAAGAATGTGTAAATAAAAATGGTGGTCACACACGTTATTAACTTTGTTAATTCAAGTTTTAATACCAGGGTCTTTCGAGAATTCTTAAATTCACGTTGTTTGACGTTAAAGTGAATGAATTATGAAATGTTGTAAATACATTAGTTAATAGTATTACAAGAAATAAAATAAAAATTTGTTCATTATAATTTTTATCATCTATTCATGTACATGTATTAAGTAATGCATAGTTATTTCCCGCTAGTATATTATAACTAAACGTTGAAAAACATTTGTGATATAATTTCTTGAATTAATACTTAAATCAATTATAAAAAAGAAATGATATTAAGAGAGAATCAAAATATTTTAAAGTTTATATTTTAATATTTTATTTACTTAGAACTTACTGTACATGTATTTAAGTCTTATGATTTAAAAGTTATAGTTCTTACTCCTTTAATTGATAAGACTGAATTTTAAAGTATTTTGACATCCTGTTCAAGTACACTGCTGATGAGCAGTTTATCCCATTAATATATGTTTAACAGATGATATTTTTAAAGGATTGGCGCGATTAAATTCGTGAAAATGCAGTTGGTGATATATCTGAATAAACCATCCACCAATCAATGCTATGGATTACAATATACGTGCATGTTTATCTTCCTTTTACATTAAGGTTGTGTCACTGGTCATGTTAAAGATGATAAAAAAACGTAGTGCAACGTAGATCAGCATTGATATCCAATTAAAAATAAGATGAAAATGAAGACAACTTTCGCTCTGTTGTTTGTTTTCGTTGTGATTCTCCCTTCGGTTCACAGCAAAGCAATTCTAGAGGACAGACTGACTAGTAAGTATTACATTTATAATGAAAAAAAAAATCTCAAACTGCCTGGATTTTTTTTCTAGGCTATTGATCTTATAAGAATTTGAAAAAAAAATTATGTGTCAAAAAATAAATATTTTGGATACGATTTGTTAAAAAAAATTCCTCAAATATCAATATAATAATTACAGATGATCGTGCCGACCTTCGAGAACCTGGCATTGACAGAACAGATAGAAGATACTCTGAAGTAGAACCTAGAAGAAGCCTTGCTGATTTGGAAGGATCGAGACTGAAGATTGGCAGGGCAAATGGCATAAATTTTGCAAGAGGGGCTTTAAGACGTGCAAGACCGCAAAGGACGCGAAGTGGTTCTGGTACACGAAGGCGCCCGACAATGCTTAGACGAACTTTTGGAAGACCATGCAGGCCATGTGATAGAGAAATGTTGTAATCGTATTTGTATGATTTTTAGAGTGTGTCCACATTTCATTATATTGTTTTTGTTTATTTTTTTAGAAATACATTTAGTTTCATTTAATGTGAGTTTTTTTTCTCTTATTTTTCAAAAGCAATTTTTTAAACTGCAAATTTTCATGTGGCCGTTTTAAAGCCATTAAGTGTTAGATATGGGAGTAAATCGTTTTTTCCTACACAAAAACTTCTTTGGTAAAATCATGGAACCTCAGACATACGGTGGAATTTACAATTGAAAAATTCAGGAGTTAAGTCTTTTCAAGTCAATTATAAACTAGAGGTACTTTTAGCCTGAGTACACTAAATAATGCCCCCGCCACCCTCATGGTCATAATGTCAGAGTCCATGTTTTGCTCTAAAAAAGTGTCAGATCAAAAAGTAAAATGAGAGGTGTACAATGACATTATGTAATATAGAATCTTCGAAAAATATCATAGAATTTTATTCAGTAGTATATGAAGAGTTGCGGAGAAGTGAGGGTATCCTTCAATATAATAGAAAGAATGCCAATGCAAATGACTTGCCATGGGAAACCCAAAATATGTGTCAGATGTAACAGTTAAAACCGAGGAGCACATTAGCACTATATAACAAAGTTTCATAAAAATTCATTCAGGGGTATAAGAAAAGTTGCGGATAAGAGATGGGTAACCCAAAGCGTACAGACGGACGGGATCACTATATACCCTCCGACTTTTCAAACGGGGGTACTGTATAATTATGATATAATCTATGGATCCCTTTCTTCAATAAAAAGTTTGATATGTACAATGTTTTGCATGTGTGCAAGGAAATTATCAGTGCCAGTATAGACTTACCAATAATTTTAAAGCAGCTAAAATTTAAAATGAAGTGTATTTAACTGACAGATATCCCAGCGAAACGGCCCCTTCCCAAAAATGCCTTTGCATATTCCATTTTGAGGGAAATAATATTTTTTTGAAAATGAAACTAGAGGTGGGTTCTGATCTATGAAGGGTTATAGGATTTGACGAAACTAATTAATTATCTTTGGAGACTCTCTACATCGAGATTATTTGGGAAAAAGAAATCAATATTTAGTGAAACAAAACTTCGTTTGTTCGACTGTTTGATAAAAAAAGGGTAATGAAACTTTGGTGTTGAGAACTACAGTTAATGTCAGTGTTAAACTTGTTTTGATCAATGTATGATGTAAAATCACTTATTTTTGAGTGATGGTTGGAAGTCTTTGGCTTTGTTTGAGAAAAGAATAATTGAAGGTTTAATTTTAATTTCGTGGCTTTAGAAATGGTTTGATATTTAACGTTTGAAAATTTACATTTCGGAGAGAAAATTAATTTTTAGGTTCATTCTGACTACCAGAAGAACACCCCCCGAAAGTAATTTGACAGAATTTCATCTGAATATTTTCTGCATAAATTTATCGAAAAATATTTTCAAACAAAACATGACCATTATTTGACAGATCTTATGAAAGGAATAGTGTAGCATGGATCTGAGAATTTGTTTTTATCTCTGATTTACATATTCAGTATATTAGTCATGTTTTGCGTTTTCTAAAAGTAGTGACATTAGTTAAATGTTCAATAAAAATAAATCATACATTACTGATTCTGTTTTAGTTTACGATTCTAATTACTAGTATATCTGAGAAAAAAAATGATTGATTAGAGAGAAATTTTTACATTTTTTTCACATATGATGAGCAAATTCTGTTGTCAGGTTATACGTGATTGATTAAAAAAAAAATAATGGGGATACCCCACGATCAGGATGAAATTCAGGATCAGGAAGAAAATTTCAATTCAAAATAAATTTGTACAATAATCCTTCTCATGTTTCAATAAATAAAATGATTCATATCATATATGTATTACGCCTCAGGAGAAAGACTTTGTTGGTTGGCTATAAAAAAAATTAATTGTACCAAGCACATGACTATGGATCAAAGCTTACATTGTAACTATTTGCTCTTCCTAGATATGTCACATCACACACGCACATAATAAAGGGGAGTCACATTGTCCGTTAACAGACAAATAGTAAATAATTCACAGTAGAGAGAGATGGGACCCAAAACTATATTAGTTGTGTTCTTAATACTGGCTTTAAACTCTGGAATAGTTTTCACTGAACCAGATCAGACGCAAGGTTAGTTTCATTGATAAATACATTTGTATACTCTAAATCACTAATTTCGCAAAACTTACCTATGCGAGAATTTCATTGACTCTTCATAAGTGAGACAAATTTTCACAAATGCTGGTTATTGCTCTGTATAATCATAAGAAATACTTGGTACTAATATACACGAGAATGAAAATTTGGCGAGCACCCTGTCACCCTTACTTACGCAAAAACACGCTTTCGGAAATAACAAGTGATTTACAGTATACTTACTTAGTCTATATTTTATAAATAAATATTTTAAATAAAAAAATCTTTATTAGAAGACATATACTTTAAAACTTTATCAATAATTATTCGAATAGTTTATGCATGAAAAAAGATTATACATTTTCAATTTACATTACAGTCGCCCAAGCTAGTAATGAAAAACCCAAAATTGATGGTTCAAGAAGAGGTGGATTTCTTTTTGTGGGAGCGAGGCCCCGCTTTAGACCGCGTCGACCAATTCCCTAGAGAAATGCAGGACTGAGGACTGGTCTTTTAGGGAAAAAAAATTACTATTAGACATCTTTTGGGTTTTTCAGCATACAGACACTAACCACTCTAAAAATTTATTAATCTTAAATTCTCATATGAGTTTAAGACTAGATTTTTACCGTTCCAAAAGTGACTGGATGACATTTATAGAAATGTTTTACTTTAGAATATAGTGGATGTAATGTTTGTGAAGGTCATGATCTAGTAAATGACTTAAGAATAAATTTTCAGTGCTAAATCCATTATGACGTCATAATCACTTTCAACTTTCTTTTCCCGTACTTTACGGCTCTAATAGAATTATGTAGAAAATAAAGTATTTTCATGGAATCCAATTTGAAATCACATGGAAAGTAGTACCGATACCTATCTTAAATTTAACATTATTTTAAAGAAGAGACTAAGAAAATACAAATAACCGTCTTGTGAAAAACTGTAGGCAAACTGGATACATTTTCTTTGTCTGATATGGAAAAAAACTCCCATTTTTAATACCGTTTTTTTTAAAAAAAAATTTTTTTATCGAAAATGATAGTTTAAAATATGGTTTTTCATCTTGTTTTTCTACAAATTATGCCCCGAAACAACTATTTTGACCAATTTAATGTTATAAAGCATCTTTAAAGGAATTAATTTCTTGAATTTGAAAAATCTGTAAGAACCTTCCATTTACTAGTACTTGACCTTAAAGTAACTAAAATTAAGCCTTTATTTTCTGTTTATTTCTTACATGTGTATGCGATTTTGCGTTTTAATTGAAAAAGGGGAAGTATTAATGTTGCGAAATACTTATTTGGAGACATGAGTACAACAATCTGTCATATAAATTTTAAAAGATATATTCTTTTTTATACTTGTCTTGTTGATTTTTTATTTGCAGCCCAACATTTGATATTCTAATGCAATTGTTTTGTAAAACACTTTTTGATTGGCTAATGCACTGATGCTTGAAGCAGTAAAAGCATTAACGAGAGTGAAAGCTTTTCATTGTGACGTCATAAGAGAGCGACACAAAAAGACAATGCTCTGTGACGTATTTCATGTCACAAAATTCAACAAAATAAGACGTAAACAATAAACAGAATGCATAGATTGCATTAAAATGGGAATAACTATCTTCTATTTTGGCATTTGCGACCGATAATGCTGATTTAACGGTGGCAAACATCCGTTTTACCGGCTCCGCTTACGCGTCGCCGATAAAACTCAGTTTGCGACCGTTAAATCGGCATTAACGGTCGCAAATGCCAAATTAGAAGAGAGTTATTACCTAATCTATTCTTTGCATTCTATGGCTTAAAGTGAGATTTCCAACAGCTACCACAACCTTTCCACAAAAAGCATTGCAAAATGCGTTGTGTTGCACTCAAAGAGGTTGTGTTGTGTTCTTGTATTTTGTAAAACTAAGGCTCGTTTAAGAAATTCTTCAGGTCCATACTTTTATGCAGATTCATTATATACTAATTTAAAGGCAGGTTTCATTATTTACAAAGATTTGTATTTCTGGTCTTATCTTTCGTTTATGTCAGAAAATAGATCAAAGAAGAAATTAGATAATGTCATTTAAATTAGCGCAAAATTAAAGTAAGAATACTAATCTAGTCAGATTTTCAGATAGTTTTTCAGTGCAGTTTTTACCTAAATCTTTGTAAAAATCAATTTTTTATTTGATAAAAAGCAAATATATCGCATAGGTAAAAGTACATGATACTGAATTTGTATATTAAATAATATACATCATTCTCAATATAGATTGCACAGTTCTTATCGTACTTTTGACCATTCCATATTTTTCATGGTTTTGTCCATTTTAAGTCATTTATCATGATACTTAAAATACAAGTTTATCTACCTTGGCTTTTCCTTTCGTAATGAAAGGGAGTTCTGTTTATGATATGACTATAACGGCCATTGATCACACACTAAAGTCTAATTAAACTTAACAAATCAGAAAAAGAGCAAACGTGGTCATCTAAATTATCAGAGTAGGGATTGCGTGCAATGGATGAGTAAGCATCCCTTGTCGGCTTCTCACACTTGACACGTTCTCTTCGTTATGTTTTGGCAAACAATCTGTTTACAATAAAGTAAGTAAATGATTGCCTAACAATTAGCATGAAAAAACATAAGTCAGAATTTGACTTTACAATCAAATGTGTTTGCTGACAAGGCCATTTAATTAACTACCATAGAACTTTAAGACGCTGAACGAGAATGCTGATATCTTTGTTTCATCAACTTTTTGTCAATAACTTTATTTGATTTAAATGAATAATCGTTCGTGCTAAGAACATGCTCTTGCGCAAGGAATCATAGAGAAAAAATAAACTCCATATATAGGCGATATTGCTAAATTTCTATATAAATTAGGGGAAATATGTAAAGAGATGTTCTTGTAAAGTAACCATTAGCGTCTTTTACTACAAAAATTGCAGGTTTTTAATGTTCTATGTATAGTATGATTACGATTGAGGGTGGATCTTGTAAATGGGATTAATTATTCTGAATTTCGTCTATGAAAAGCTTAGATTAATTGGAGAGCTTATGAACTTATTATACAACTGCAGAATATGTCCGCTGTCATTGAAAATTTTTTTTAGAGAAATTTGAAACTTTTCTTGTTATTGATGAGTAATTTCAAAGAAAATATGCATCGAATATGCATCATTGGATTTAAATACAGAGAGAAAAAAACTAAATATTCCTGCATTGCGCATTTTCAACATCCTTTAAGTTTCAATGCGTATAATTATAATTATGTGTTAATTATATATTAATTGTTTGTATAATTCTATTCTTCATATCTGAATTTCATTTGATTTTCAGTTTTTCATTACATATCGGGATAAACTTGCGATGCATATCTATTATTCTAAGTGTGACACGTCACGTGATGGATACAATGCATGTTCCCGACTCATTCCCTTTCACTAGACAATTCAAGATAGTATCCGTGACAATCCACTGAGAGATTAACAGCTGATATGCTACCAAAGACTGGTGTATTTGTTATCCTTTTCTGGTGCTGAGTCTTTGCACAGAGCTACCCGTTACAGATGCGGATGCATCTCTTTCTTCAGTTGATTGAATTTTCTGCTTGTATTAATAACTCTCTTATTGTATGATTTTTAATCAAATATTACATTTTTTTTAATTTATAGGATACATTGCACTTATTTCATCTTTGAAGTAATCAATTATATTCATTTTTAAATCCATTAAGTGGGAGACATTAACATTCAGGACTTTCAAGACATCATTAAATGTGTGGAGATAATAGTATTCGAGCTCAAAAGTCCATTAAACATAACAATATTGGAACAAACACAGACCTCTAAAACATCAGAGGTGGCAATGGGATCGGGTGCCATGTAGAAGTCAGCATCCTGTGCCAACCGGTCACATCCGCCGAGTGCTCCCGTGTTATCAGGAATTAACGGAAAATAAACAAAAAATATCGTTTAACAAACATACTTTTTAAACTCGATTTTTACCCACATTAACGTTACATTCTTATCATGCAAAATTCGCTAAAGAGGCAAAAAAATATTTTAAAAGTGATTTTTAATTAAGTTTTAAATTCATTCCACTGTTAAAACATAATTCACACAAAATTATTGGTAGGATTTTGATATATTCTTGGTTGATAGATTATGACTGTTCCCAAATGGTTTTTCTTGGCTCTCGTCAAATGCAGCCGTCTTTATATTCATTCTTTTTACAGCAGTCCTTTGCCTTAGCTAAACTCAGAAACAGTGCAGATCATGCAACTTCTGTATTTTCTGTACATTGACATGGATCTAAAGCGCAATATGATACATGTTTAATGTTCAGTATTTCTCATCTGTTCGATTGCCTTCCATGTTAAAAAGCTGGCATTTTTTCAAGATTACTTTCTGAAAACTAGCATTATGAAAGATACGCCCTACCGCAAAATTTCAACGTTTCAAACCCGTAAATGTAAAGGAATTTTCTTTTCAATAGAAACAATTCATTATTTTAAAAGATAAACAATACTTTGTTATCCTATTTTTGCATGATTTTTATATTATTATTTTTCTGCGCTAGGTTTCGACAACTCAACGACGAGTATGGAAAATCTGCAAATTACTTAGAAAAATTATCATCCCTAAGATCTCATTTTGAAAATTTCAACTAAATAGCACAAAGGAAGCTCGAATATTTTAAACTGAAAATACCTATATTAGAACAACAGAGCTGCAACATCGTGTCATTTATTAATACAGTTCCCTTGAAAACATCGACTTTGAAAACTTTAAGATAATGAATTTAAAGAAAATATAATTTTGATTTGAGTTATTACATTCATACAGCTTTGTGACGTACGGTTCCGTAATTATTCCCGTTACTATGTTGTTAAATCAATCAAAATAATAATTTCTGTAACATTTTCTGTGGAAATACAGAGTACAAGTTAAACAAAAACTCCCTGCAATATACTGGACTATAAAACGAATCATGTTTAAATTATGTTCCGTTAATTGTATGTTAATTCCATTAACAATTGTATATTTACCAAGTGTACAATTGGGACGAGGTCGGTAATTAGTGACGCCCGAAATTCCTCGATATAATGCACTCCCAAGTCACACTTAAAATGTTCATGATTGTTTTGTTTATGCTTACAAAGTCCATCAGCGATAAGTATAATGAATGTTTCCCACAATAATTATCCGCGCCCTAGGGTGCGTGTTTCCTTTCGTTGGTTCGATCGGCATGGCAGCATATCAACTAACAAGCATGGCGGGTATTTTCACTTTGTCGTGACGTCACGACAATCGAGCCCGATGCCAATATAAGCCAGCGCAAATCGACTGACAGTCAGAATTGGTGTAGAATAGGTTTAAACTAGGTAGAGAATAGGTTAGATAGTACGACTGCCAGAATCATATCGCCAGCATGGCTGGGAGTGATAGTCGTTGGGTAATTGTCATTACATAATTCATTAATTAATTTTTGGGAGCTGATGAATTTTGTAACATATTTTATTATTACTTTTTACTATTTATATTGAATTAGCCTGTGGGAGAAAATTAGTGGGAGGTAAAATAACTCTCCCATAACTATACCTGACTATAATATAATTGTATAGCAAAGAACTCCCAATATTTTGGGAAAAGATAAATACTTTTATGCTTTTATAAATTTATATGTAATTCCCTAAAACTTATTTCTCCCATTTAAGAATATTTTATTCCCATTCTGGGAGAGAAATAATATTTCTACGGGAGTAAGAAATAGGGATAATTATTCAAAGAGATCCTGCAAATTAAATACAACAAGCATTAATAAATTTTTATAAACTTTAATCCTGACTCATAGTTCTTTGTCCAATATACAGAATTGGGAGACCCACAAGTTGTCTCAAGGGAGAAAACCCCTGAACGGCAACATTGGTGTCAGAAGTGGGATTCATAAATTTTCATTCCCATTATCTGATTGGACATAAGACAAATAATTGAACATATAAATTCTTTATATCATAGAATAAATAAGTACTCCCAAAAGCAAAAATGTCAAGGGATAATAGTCATTTAGAAGATTCGGGAGAGATTGTTTTCAATCCAAGAGTCCCGGTAGAAGTAGAAAATTTATCCCATGAGGAAATCTGTCAAGGTGAATCTTTGTCAAGTCAAACATCAGCTCCCAGTGGTTCTGAAAATATAAACGAACTTTTGTTAAGAGCAGTTGAAGGTTTGAAAAGGGATGTTCTATGCATGAATCAAAATTTTGAAGAACAATTATCACAAATGAGACATGAGTCCCATCAATTACATGGGAGGTTGTCATCACTTGAAAATCATGGGGAAGCTATTGGTACACATAAATATGGGAACTGTTCTGAAAATCCCAGTCAATCACCATTTCTAGGGGCTGGGGAGAGATTTGAATCTTTCGGGAACCCTATATCCCCAAGGGTGAACAGAAATGACAATAGCGTACATTCTCCCAATCAAGTAAAACCAACAGTCTCAATAAAGCCACAAACATATGATGGGGTGGAAGATTTTGAAGATTACTTAGCTCAATTTCAAGTTTTAGTAGAATTACATGGTTGGGATTATAGGACAAAATCTTTGTATCTTGCTAGTTGTTTAACTGGGAATGCAAGGGCAATTTTAGGGGAACTCAATGAAGCTCAGATTAGGGATTTTGATTCCCTTGTTAAAGTTCTCAGTATGCGTTTTGGATCAGTAGAAAGGTCAGAGATGTATCGGGCAAGATTGAAAAATAGAATAAAGGGAGAAAAAGAGTCCCTATCAGAATTAGCCCAGTCAATCAAGAAATTAATCAGACAATCCTACCCCACTGCTGATCCTAACCTTACAAACATTTTAGCCCTAGATCATTTCATTGACGCTCTCCCAGACCCAGATATGCGCCTAAGAATTCGGGAGGCAAGACCTAAAGATATTGGGGAAGCTGAAATTTTAGCAATTAGGTTAGAGACACATAAAATGGCAGATGCCCAAAGGGGAAAGCCAGTCCATGTTGTCAATTCAAACACTGACTCTCAAAACCATCCCAACAATAAAAATGAAGATTTAGTTGTTTCTATGTTAAAAGACATAAAAGACTCTTTGTCAAGTTTGAACAATTCTGGTCAAAAGTCCCAAAATTATGGGAGATCCCGTGAAAACAGATTTTCAAACAATAGTCCCAGGCAGTTTAATAACAATTGGGAACATGACAGATATGGGTCAAGAAATGGTTTTGGAAATAGATCTAATCAGGGGAATCAATACTCCCAGAGGCCATCCCCTCATAGAAATGACTCAGGTTTTCAAAGACAGGGAAACCATCAAACGTCGAATTCATGGGGCGGAAATCGGCGCGAGTTGGGAACAAGCCCCAGAATAAACCATTAAACAATTGTACAGGGGTTGATCCGGTATCAAATAAGTCAATGAAAAGTCAAAATAGGGAGTTAGAATGTAAACCTCAAAATGAACAAAGTCCCAAAAGTATTTTAGTAGGAGATGTCAAACAAAGAGATGAGGGAATTTTTATATCAGGGAAGATAGAAAATGTTAAAACAACAATATTAGTAGATACCGGATCTAGTGTGACTATTATAAGCCCCAAATTATTCGAAAGAATACAATTGGTAGAAAAGTCAAGTGTAAAATCTTGTAGTGTGAAGTTAAGATCAGCAAACGGAGAAGACATCCCAGTTGTGGGAGAGAGTCTCCTTAAATTTAGTCTTAGGAATATTGAAATTTCCCATTCAGTTATTGTTGCAAACATTCAGAACAAATGTATTTTGGGTGTAGATTTTATGAAAAAGTTTTCATGTGAGATTTGTTTGAAGAAAATGAAATTTGTTATTCAGGGAGAAGAAATCCCTTGTTTTAGTGATGAAAATAGTGTAGTTGATTGTTGTAGAGTTCTTTTGCAAGAAGATTTAGTGATTCCCCCAAACTGTGAATTTATTGCCCCTGCTAGGATAGAAAGTCCCAATTTTCAACAGGGTACAGCCATAGTGGAACCCTCAGAAAAGTTTATGGGAAAACATGAATTATTGATTTCAAAAACTTTGGTAGAAGTAGATGGGGAAAATGTCCCAGTACGTTATATGAATTTAGGTGACGAGAGTTTAAAGTTACACAAGGGTAGTGTAGTAGCCTCGATAGAAAGGGTTGAAGATATTGAGAATGGGGAAGTAGTGAAAAACATAAGGGCTCATTATACTGGGAATGACACCCAGATGCCCAATCACTTACAACAAATTTTAGATAGGGTCCACACTAGTGTTAGCTCTGAAGAAAAACAGAGATTAGAAAAACTTTTAAGGGAATTTCAAAAGAGTTTCTCCCTTTCATCAGTTGACATGGGTTCAACAGATTTAGTAGAGCATAAGATAAATACGGGAAATGCAGTCCCGATTAAACAACCTCCTAGACGTATTCCTTTAGCTAAAATGGCTGAGGCCAAGAAGGAAATCAATGATATGTTAGATAGGGGGGTGATAGAGACATCAGACAGTCCATGGAGTTCTCCCATAGTCCTAGTTAAGAAAAAGGATGGGACAATCCGGTTCTGTATAGACTATAGAAAGTTAAATGATGTCACTATTAAGGATAGTTATCCCATACCTAGAATTGATACAACATTAGATGCCCTGTCAGGTTCAAAATGGTTTTCTACGATAGATCTTAAGAGTGGGTATTGGCAGGTGAAAATGTCACCTGAAGATAAACCCAAGACAGCTTTTTCAATCCCGGGGGGAGGTCACTGGCAATTTTTAAACATGCCATTTGGTTTATGTAATGCGGGAGCAACTTTTGAAAGACTAATGGAAAGGGTGTTATCAAATCTTTCTTGGAAAATATGTCTTGTCTATTTAGATGACATAATAATATTGTCTAAAACTTTTGAAGAACATATTGAAAATTTAAGACAAGTTTTTGGGCGACTGAGGGAGGCTAATTTGAAAATGAACCCAAAGAAATGTTTGTTGTTGCAAAAAGAAGTTCCCTTTCTGGGACATATTGTGAGCGAACATGGGATAGCCACTGATCCCTCAAAGATTGACTCAGTCAACAATTGGCCCATTCCTAGAAATGTTAAGGAAGTTCGAAGCTTCTTAGGTCTTTGTTCATACTATAGGAAATTTATATACAAATTCTCAGATATGGCAAGACCATTACATAAACTTACAGAAGCAAATAGGAAGTTTATATGGGATAATGATTGCAATGTAGCATTTGACAAGCTAAGGCGAGCATTAACTAGTTCTCCCATTCTTTCCTATCCTAATGAAGAAGGCTTATTCATTTTAGATACTGATGCCTCTAACATAGGTTTGGGAGCAATACTTTCCCAAGAACACGGGGGAGTAGAAAAAGTCATAAGTTATTATAGCAAGACATTCAGTGCTGCTGAACGTCGTTATTGTGTGACTAGAAGGGAGTTACTAGCTATAGTAAACTCAATAAAGCACTTTCACCACTATTTATATGGGAAGACATTCAAAGTTAGAACAGATCATGGGTCCCTAACTTGGTTGTTAAATTTCAAAAATCCAGAGGGTCAAATAGCACGTTGGTTTGAATTTTTGTCTTCATATGATTTCAAAATTGAATACCGGGCAGGTCGCACTCATAATAATGCGGACGCTTTGTCCCGCAGACCTTGTCTCATGGGAGATTTAGATTGTAAGCATTGTAGTAAAGCAGAAGACAAATTTTCATTAGACCAACACTTACAAAATGAACCTCCCAATGAAAACCAAAGCCAAGTAAAGAGGGAAATGATTTCTGAAATTAAACAAAGTGATCTAACTGCTAGTCCCAACATAAATAGTTTTGTACCTGAAAACTGTGCTGTTACTACAAGGTCTCAGGGAAACTCTCCAAACACTGGGATAAACCCTACAAGACAAGAAGAAACTAAAATACTTCTAGAAAATGACAAACCAGAAAATGGTATTAAGGCTTTACAAAGTAAAGACTCAGATCTAAGGGAAGTAATAAAATGGGTCAAAGCTAAACAAAAACCTCTTTGGGAAGACATTTCCCATCTGAGTGAAACATGCAAATATTACTGGGCAAGATTTGATTCTCTCCATTATATGGATGATATATTATATCATAAATGGGAAAGTGTGCAACCAAAATTTCAAACTGTTCTCCCAAAATCTATCAGTGGGAAAGTTTTGAAAGACATACATTGTAATATAACGGGCGGTCACTTGGGGTTCAATAAAACTCTGTCAAAGGCCCGAGACAAATATTTCTGGCACAAGATGTCCCAAGATATAAAACAATTTTGTAAAAGCTGTGATAAATGTGCAGCTAGAAAATCTCCTAATAAATTCCCAAATGCCCAGTTACAAAAATACCTGGTTGGTGCTCCAATGGAAAGATGGGCGGTGGATATATTAGGTCCTTTACCAATGACTCACAGGAAAAATTCTTATCTTCTAGTTGTGGGAGATTACTTCACCAAATGGGTTGATGCCATCCCTATTAGAAATAAGAAATCAGTTACTGTAGCTCAAAAATTAATAAATCATGTAGTCTCCATTTTTGGAGTGCCAATGCAAATTCATTCAGATCAAGGGCAAACATTTGAATCTGATGTTTTTCAAGAAATGTGTAAAATACTGGGTATAGACAAAACTCGTACTACTCCCTACAGACCTCAGTCTGATGGGATGATAGAAAGGGCAAATAGAACAATTGAAAATATGCTTTCAGCATTTGTTAGTAAAAATCAAAAAGATTGGGATGACCTGATACCCTTACTCATGTTGGCATATCGATCATCTTCTCATGAGGCCACAGGGGTAAGCCCTTGTGAAATGGTATTTGGGCGATCAGTCACACTCCCAGTAGATTTAGTACTCGGCAGAGTAGACCCTGAAAAATATGAATCAAAATTAAGTTCTGAATACGCCCAAAATCTATCAGAAAAGCTAAACAAAATACATGATTTTGCCCGAAATAAATTGAGCATTTCTTTTGATAATATGTTACGGGATTACAATGCAAAAATTCACCAAAATCTCTATAACCCAGGAGATGCTGTATGGGTCTTTTTCCCAAATCAAAATATGGGACTCCACAAAAAGTTATCCCTTAAATGGAAGGGACCCTACATTATTTTACAAAGAATAAATGATGTTCTTTACAGAATAGGGAAACATGCAAAGCATAAGGGGGATATTATTCACCATAATAGATTAAAACCATATCTGGGATCAAATAAGCCCACGTGGTTCAAATCTCATGCATAGACTCCCTGCTTCAAAGTGTAAATGGGATATTTGTAAAATTATACAAATAGATAATTCCCATAATGATAAATATTTTCATGATTTTGTTTATTAGGTTCAACGCTTCAGATGCCTTTTGTGCGATAGCAAAGAGTTTACTCAACTAGTCCATGTGGAGAGACATATGACGAGCTGTCATTCTGGGTTCGTTTTTAAGTGCAACATCTGCGAGATGCTTCTGAACAGAAAAGACATAAAACACACATGTCCAAACCACACACTTCATATCATCAAGAAATCTACTGGAACATATACAGAGGAAGAGAAGAGAGAGTTTGAAAAATTCCAGAAAGAAAGGGGAAAACATGTTGCTCCATATATGAAGGAGGTGAAACCAAACATGTATAACGGTGGCAAAGGAATGAAGCGAACACTATTGATCGACGCCCCAAACAACACTAAAGCAAGAAAGGTGACTCAACAGCCGCAGAAACTTAAGCCCGTACCTACCATGGAAAAGAGCTCACCCATCAGACTCACTGAAACGCAGAGACCAAGTCCCATTCCGGCTGCTACAAACATCTCAACTGTGACAGAGGTCCCGAAAGCCACGCCTCTAATCCCTGACAAGATCAGTAAGACTTCAGTAGAACCTACCCCGGTTGCGTCCGGGGATGCCGCTCCCCTTTCCCAAAAACAACTGCCGGCAAAGGTTTGTCATGTCTCGGGATTGTCATCCTGTTCGAGTACATCCACGTCGTCATCCTCGTCATCCTCATCTTCATCTTCCTCGTCATCTGGATCATCCCAGCCCGAGAAAGCCATTTCGCTGGGTGATCCAGATACTTACACAATCCCGGAAGTGAAAGATGCACCAACGTATCATCCGACGGACAGGCTGAAGACTATATTACAAGGGATCCAGACTGCACAAAAAGAGCGACTCATCCTCAATGTGGGAGGCAAAAAGTTCGAAACTATAACATTACAAAGTGATCCAGATTCTCTCTTAGCAGCCCTTGTATCTAAGGACTCACCAGTAAAGCCAAATACCAAGGAGCAGACCCCAATTTTCTTCATCGATAGGAATCCCAGGTTTTTCGATTTCATATTGGATTTCCTATGTGATCCCTCCCAAGTCGAATACATATTACCCTGTGACAATGCGATATTGAAGCAAATCCATGTAGAAGCGAGTTACTACCGCTTGGAAGGCCTTTGCGCAGCGATCAAGAAAAGAAATCAATTGATGATGAAAAGAGCCTCGTTATGGGACCATTTGTAAGTGAAATGAGGACTTGAATTGATAGAATTGACTGTGATAATTGGACCTTATTGTGATATATATTTATAGAGAAATTGTTGTTAATATTATTCTGTTGTTAATTTATTTCACTATTTATTACTTAATGTATCTTTGTTGACTATTGAGTGTTATGTATGTTTATATCCATATTATTGATTTAATACCAAATGAATTATTGACTCACATTTAATCGTTGTAAGTCGTTTTTGTTCCAAACATTTAGGGAAAGAACACTTGTACATACCTTTAAATATTCCCTAACTGAAGTATAAAACCATTCGAGGACGAATGTTCTTCATGGGAGGGTGCCGTGTTACGGTTCCGTAATTATTCCCGTTACTATGGGTAACATTTTCTGTGGAAATACAGAGTACAAGTTAAACAAAAACTCCCTGCAATATACTGGACTATAAAACGACAAATTATGTTCCGTTAATTGTATGTTAATTCCATTAACAATTGTATATTTACCAAGTGTACAATTGGGACGAGGTCGGTAATTAGTGACGCCCGAAATACTTCGATATAATGCACTCCCAAGTCACACTTAAAATGTTCATGATTGTTTTGTTTATGCTTACAAAGTCCATCAGCGATAAGTATAATGAATGTTTCCCACAATAATTATCCGCGCCCTAGGGTGCGTGTTTCCTTTCGTTGGTTCGATCGGCATGGCAGCATATCAACTAACAAGCATGGCGGGTATTTTCACTTTGTCGTGACGTCACGACAATCGAGCCCGATGCCCAAATAAGCCAGCGCAAATCGACTGACAGTCAGAATTGGTGTAGAATAGGTTTAAATAGGTTAATTTTTAGATGATGTACGACTGCCAGAATCATATCGCCAGCATGGCTGGGAGTGATAGTCGTTGGGTAATTACTCTACATAATTCATTAATTAATTTTTGGGAGCTGATGAATTTTGTAACATATTTTATTATTACTTTTTACTATTTATATTGAATTAGCCTGAGGGAGAAAATTAGTGGGAGGTAAAATAACTCTCCCATAACTATACCTGACTATAATATAATTGTATAGCAAAGAACTCCCAATATTTTGGGAAAAGATAAATACTTTTATGCTTTTGTAAATTTATATTAATTATTCCCTAAAACATAAATCTCCCATTTGAGAATATTTTATTCCCATTCTGGGAGAGAAACAATATTTCTACGGGAGTAAGAAATAGGGAGAAACATTCAAAGAGATTGTGCAAATTAAATACAACAAGCAATAATAAATTTTTATAAACTTTAATCCTGACTCATAGTTCTTTTGTCCAATATACAGAATTGGGAGACCCACAAGTTGTCTCAATTAACTTAGAAAACCCCTGAACGGCTTTGCAGGAGGACCTTTATTACGTGCAAGACCGCAAAGAAGGAGGGGCGGTGCTGGTGCTCGACGTCGCCCGACTAGACGACCGCTAAGAAAATTTATTCCATATGTTGCTGATCATGATGATAGGGAAATGCTTTAAGTGTGCCCTGTATGTGTTTTAATACCTTCAAAATAAAAAAAGTATTTCATTGATGTGAATTATTAAAACATATTCATTGTTATTTGATGTGAGTTTCCCCCCTTATTTAATATCTTAATTAATCCATATGACGATTTATGTGTTATGTGGAAAATAGTATTCTTCATACAAGTACATGTAACATGTACAAAAATGTAACTTTATCTTCAAAGATACAGTGATCATTTGACATACAATGCCGATTCTATATCAATTTGGTTCAGAACCGATATCCTTCCAGGAACATCTTGTTTTATCATACTGTTCAATTGCAATCATTTGGTGCCTTCATGCCTTCCTTTTCAGAATACCATATTTGATTTGCACCATATGTGGAAGGAATTATCTGTCCCCTTTGCTCGACACAATAATTGTTTTCTTAATAGCAGCAAAATAATTACATAACACAGCAGTGTATTTATATTTCATAATTTACAATAAACAAGCAAATTCAAGGAATTGTGGTCCCCCGCTTTCGGCTTCTTTGTGAGATGTCATTTTTAATGACATATTGTGTGTTATATGAACACCCTATCATATATCATTTATTTAGAAATTTATTTAGAAATCATAACCGAACTCCAAGGTCAAGGTCAAAGGGTTAAAGTGTTTGGTATCTGATGAACAGTCTTCTCACAAGGATTACATAGGTGAAGTATGAAAGCCCTAGCCCTTACCATTCAAAAGTTATGGTGAAGGTTAAAGTTTTTTCGAAAAGTACGAAAATTCTCCAAGGTCAACTTCAAAAGGTCAAGGTTGTTGATATCAAATGAAAGGTGTTGCCACAAAGAATACATATGTGAAATATGAAAGTCCTAGTATCTACTGTTCAAAAGTTGTGGCAAAGGTCATAGTTTTTTAAAAGTAGGCCAAACATCAAGGTCAAGGTGAAAGGGTAAAAGTTCTTGGTATCCAATGAAAGGCCTTCTCACAAGGATTACATATACGAAGTATGAAAGCCCTAGCCCGTACCGTTCAAAAGTTAAGGTCAATGTTAAAGTTTTTTCATAAGTTCAGAAATCTCCAAGGTCAAGGTCAAAAGGTCAAAGTTGTTGATATCCAATGAAAGGTCTTGTCACAAAAAATAAATATGTGAAATATAAAAGTCCTAGTATCTACGATTCAAAAGTTATGGCCAAAGTAAAAGTATGAATTTTTTTGTGTAAAAGTGGGTCAAACTCCAAGGTCAAGGTCAAAAGGTCAAATTTGGTGGTACCCAAAGAAAGGTCTTATCACAAGGAATACATATGTGAAATATGAAAGTCATAGCTCCACTAGTTCAAAAGTTAT
>NW_026930795.1:0-4405 GCF_032062105.1 Saccostrea cuccullata
AATCACAAAAGCCTTTTTTAACTTTTTTTTTTCCCCAAAAATTCACCGGGTTGGTTTTTTTTCTTTCAAAAATTAAATTAAAATTTTTCACCAAGCAAACATATTTGAATTTTTTTCATGTAAACCTTTATGGTGTGATTTGTCCATATAAAAATTTTGTAATTTTATTGAAGTATTAACTATTTTCCAAGTCTATTTCATTTTCCACGTCTAAGGAGAAAACATTCAAAGAATTATCCACTTTTCTCAACCTGTGACATGATATGAAGTCTCCTCCAAAGAAAATATTGTATTTATCATCTATCCTTGATTGTCATCAATGAAAACACAAAATTACATCAAGAGTAATGTGAATGGAAATTTAAGATTATTTCAGTATAAATATATATAAACCTACAACTTCTTTGAAGACATACGACATTTATTTCGCCTTTTTGAAAGTCTTGGTTTTCCTTTCAATGATAGCGCTTGCTCCATACGTCATGGGTCCAAACCCAGGACGTAACAGATTGAAGTCGGTAAAAATATGTAGCAGCTGTTCCTTCGCCAGGCACTCGACAATTTGAAATGAAAGTTAGTGGTCATTTGAATGAGTCCTTAAAAATGAAACCCTTTGCGGCGTTGAAACAGTAAGGATTCGTCACTGCTCAATGGCCTTGAGTGCTCAGTACTGATCTAAATTTAAAGCCCTTTACCTGTAAATGATCACTTAATTTAATTTAAACAATGTTGTATTATGCATAAACGAAACAGGATTGGATAGCAGGCACTGCCTTTATAAATCCTCTCCATTAGGAAAATAATGAATTGCCTATACGAGTGAAAAATTTCAAAGGGAAAAACCCTTAAAGGGCCTTTTTTTCCCCCAAAAAAGTTTCGTCCCAAATGATGCTTTTGAAAGAAAAGGTATTTTTATAAAACTGTTACACCACATACTAAGAATTTCCCCTTTTCCAGCATTGTACTTAAAGTTTAATAAAATAACCAATAATTTGCATGAACTGAATAAATGCTCAAAGGCTGAGGCTTCCGGAAAACTATTTCCTTATAATTTAGGAAAATGTACTAATCATGTCTTTTCAGGAAAATTTTTTTGTAAAAAACAAACATTTTAAAAAAAGGTGCATTCTCCCCAAAAAAGGAAAATTATACATCTCACCTCTTTAGTTCTCAAAACCATAACATTTAGTTTTTTAAAAAATGATAAAATGTACCTTGTCACTTTACATTTCAATATAATATTTGAAAAGCTTTAGAAATTTATGTATTTAAACAAGATTGGTGAAATCCCTTAAACATAAACTTATTTTTCAATAGCATGCCTCGGTTAAAAAACCCATTATATTGAGAGCATGCTCTTGCGTATCAAATATCCAGTTAGTTGGGAGATGCACACACTATAAATAAGGATTGTTGACAATGGAAATTTGAAATTCTCTCGTTTAAATGTCATACAGATTGGTAAAACATCCAAATATAAACTAAAATAACTTTGACAGACTTTGTGGTGTTTTAATTTCAAGTCCTCTTGGATATATCGAATTGACATATGATAAAAGAAGCTATTGTTAATTAATTGATCATACAGTGTACGTCGTCAATACATCTAAATGCCGAGCTGAAGGCCACAACAATTGCTTTCTTTTCCTCATATAGAAGTTTTTGAATTGCTCCACAGTAATATAAAACGGGTAAGCTAAAAAAAAAATTAAAATAAAATTTGTTAGAGGATTTTGTCTCCAAAACTATATAAATGTTGTCATGGGGAATAGCACATCCTTTCAATATCACTTAGAGTGCTTTTGTGAGCCCGAGTGATTTTTCAGGAAGTGATTTTGTTAATGACCAATCAAAGGATATGTAAATATCCGACTTCCAATTTGTTTCAGGAAGTAATTTTTAAAGGTATACGAAGATAGTTTTTATTCATCGGAATGACTGTTAGAGTGTGAAACAGTGTATTTACTGCTTTTAAAAAAAAGGCCTTTTTTTTTTTTTTTTTTTGTTGGGGGGGGATACATCTGATTTACAGAACTTCTATAACTGCTGTAAAACACAGGTATGTCTAAAGTTGCCCCTTTTAATAATATTAATATTTCTATGAGGACAATAATAAGGCAATAATAAACATATTAAAATTTCAGTAATTAACAAGTTGTTATTTAAAATGCCTGGACATATGTGTGTTTTCACCCCGATTATTTTTTAGATGAACTAAATGGAGATAACGAATAGTATTCAAGCTCAAAAAGTCCATAAAACAATACAAAATAGGAGCAGAGCAAATACGGACCTTCAAAACATCAGAAGTGGGATCAGGTGCATTGAAGGAGTGAGCATCCGTTGCCAACCGATCAAGCCTCCGTGTGTTCCTTGACATCGTCGGGAAAGAACGGAAAATCCGTCGTCAATTCAGTGTGTAAATAATGGACTAGCAACTGGTATGAAAAAACGTCAGTCAGCATTTGACTCGATGATAAATTGTATTTGCTGACAAGGTCATTGTATCGACCATAGAACTTACGAAATGATGACTTTAAACGAGACTGCTGAAAGTCTTGTTTCTTCAACTCGCTTCATATGAATACTGCAGATCTGATATTATATTTTTTTTTACAAAACTTAAAAAATAATAAAATAAAATATTTTTAGTAAAATTTTTTTTTAATCACGCAAAAACTATTAAGTGTAATCATACTATCCATTTTTAAGCCGCTGAGAAATTAAAAATTTTATTTGTTATATTAATTTTTTCATATTATATCATACCACACTATATCATATCATATCATATCGTATCGTATCGTGAAC
This sequence comes from Saccostrea cuccullata, assembly GCF_032062105.1. NCBI lineage: Eukaryota > Metazoa > Mollusca > Bivalvia > Ostreida > Ostreidae > Saccostrea > Saccostrea cuccullata. The sequence goes on from NW_026930795.1 coordinate 2,812, forward strand.
AGAATGTTTTTATGACCCCGTTATCCCTAAAACCGTAAAAACGTTAAAAAAGGGGAAAAAAACAACACTGAAATTTCTACTTTAAATTTACAGAAACTGTTTAGGATGATGTGTATGAGAAATGATTTATGATGAAATGGAAACAATGTTCCAAATTTCCTCTTATCAATTGTAGCAATTTTCTTAAATTTTTTAACCCAAACTCTGAAACTGTTAAGGTAGTGTACTAGTACTAAATTAAGAACTGCTGTGGAAATTTGCAAGTTTCACTTCAATAAAAGACAATAAGCAACAGAGCTTTTCAGGAACACCCAATTTTTTTTCTCACTCAGCATGTCATAAAAATAGACTTAGAATTCATAATTGATATGAATGTGAATATGAATATGAAATAAATTAGAATTTGTCATGACATTTGGTAGAAATAGTTCTAGCTAAAAGGGCAGAACAACGAAACAAATTATTTTATGAAATTTGCACTTTACACGGGAACTCAGCAAAAAATGTATTCGAATCTGAGCCCATGTGACATAAATTCTGCAGTTTAAAAAAAAGATGGTTTGACAACTTCCAATGGAACATGAACAGTAACAAGTTAAAATTATTTAACTCATGAATATCAATGCTAAAAAATTGAATTAATTTATAACGGCTGTCTTGGGGGACCAAAAGTGAACAATAATTAATTAAATTCGTAATAATTCTCCTGGGGTTTTAATTTATGAAATCAGTTCATATCATTTAAATGCCATTAACATATTAAAAATTTATTAGCTGAAAATTTACTGAAAATGACTGCACATAAACGAAGAAGGGCATATCCAACTTTCGATTGAAAAAAATGTATAATTTCAGAAAAACCCCATTAAATACCCTTTTTGAACATATTGACCAAATTAAGCCATAAGGCACCTCGTTCTATGGCATCAAGAAAAAGATGACTTTAATTCGTTGTCAAACATGCAGTTAGGTATCAAAACAATTAGAGTATACTAAAATGTCACCCATCACATTTAACGATGTATTTATCATTTCTCTGCAAATTTACTGAGGAAAACATGAAAATGAAGATAAATGTAACCTCATCGTAGATATTATGTCCTCACATTGTTAAGTTGTAATTAAAATGTAATTTGCCTGAAAGCTGATTAAACGTGTGTTTTCCCATAAGTCATACTTTTACTTATAAATAGTAACATTTTGGGGGATTATCATTTATCTTAACTTTCTAGTGGTATTTATCACAATGGTAGGCATTAGGATTTAGATAATTAAAAACAATATTACAAGAATAAAACAAATTAAGAAATACATAAATTATTGTCAAGTTTACAAAGACCTTATTCTTGAAATCTCAGAAAACTGGTTCAGAACATTTTCAGGTGCAAAATGGTTAGCTTTATATTCTTAAAATGACAGGGAAAACATGTATATATTTTGGGCATGTATTTTATTTGCAAAAATAATGTTAAGAAAAGAAATTTTAAGCAATAAAAAATCTTTTGAATCATTAATAAAAATAATATATTTTAAATAATTATATTTAATAAATAAAATTTTTATTTTAAAATTTTATTAATCTGTAAAACAAAAA
>NW_026930796.1:0-43909 GCF_032062105.1 Saccostrea cuccullata
ACTACCAACTTTTGGGGGCAATATCTTAGAAATAAAATCTGTATGAATATGTTTGTTGTATTTTACTTGATGCCCCATACTCTGACAATACTGAGGTACAGATCAAAATTGTCTGATAGCATTTGTAGTTAAAAAATTTTTGGGAAATTCAAGGGACAAAGTGAGAAAGATGAGCGTTACGCCGACAACGGGAGATAATTTTAAGAATGTGAAAATCGTCTATTAAGAGGGATATATTAAGGCCAAAAAAAAATTAATCAATAGTTTCTCAGGCACCGCCGCATATTTTCAAAAACGGCTGCATTGATAATTTTATTGACATATTGAAAAGGGAAATAACTCAATTTTCTATTTTTCCAATTTGAAAAAGAAAATTGAGTTTTTCCCTTTTTCATTAATGCTAAGATAGACGTTTTTATTAAAAAAACAATACATTTCTTCTAAATTTTAGTATTTTATGAATTAACTCTTAAATAAATGTTTGGAGTAACATTATTTAAAGTTGAATGCATATTTTAACCAATTCCAGAGAACAAAAATTAAGATTTGGTAGATATCATTTTATTAAACAAATGGCTTAAAAAAAGGTGTAAAACCTTTAAAAAAAAAAAAAAAACCTCCGCCCCCCATTAATTTTATTGTTTTGGCCTGAGAAACTATTGATCATTTGTTTTGGCCTAATGTCACTATTATGCATTACCATCAATGAGTGTCACTGTGTATAGCAGAATTTCAATAGTCTGGTATGTCATGACTTCAACAAATTTTAATCTACATGGCCTGAGGATGTTTCCACATGATTTTCATCTTTCCTTACCCAGTGGTTCTCGAATAGATTTTTAGCTCTTCTGAGCCAAAGGCTAAAGGCTTGTATGGCCATTTGTGCGGTGTGCATTAATTTTTTAGAATATGGGCCATAACTGGAACCCCTTGGCCAATAATTGTCAAATTTGTCAGGGGGGATCCTCGGCCCCAAGGGCTACCATTATACTAAAACTAGGGGTGAGACCCTAAAACAAGGGGAGATAATAGGAAAATAATACCAAAAGTACTGGTTCTAAAAAACTTCTCCAGAACCACCAGGCAGATTTTCACCGAACTTGCATACAAGGGTCAGGATATGTTGAAGATTAAAAATTGTTCAAGGCATGACCCTGGGGCAACGGGGGTGGTCTCAAGGTCACTTCAAAGTTGACCAAAATTTACAATTAATAAAAATTATTATTTTGCTTATTATAAAGACTATAGGATCATGAAATCTTGTAAGCTGATGCATCTTGGGATTTCACATCATGTTAACACAAAAGTAGGTCACGGTGACCTATTTTTAAAAATTTTACGGGCTTTCGCTTTCAAATTGATTTGGAGGCATATTTTGGACACTTTGGGGCCTTGATATATCATCAAACTTTTTCAGTTGATGCATCTTGGGTCTTCAAACAACGTCATTTTAACAGTAGGTCACCTTGACCTATTTTTTAGGTCACCTGAGTAAACTCAGGTGACCTATTGCTATCCGTTTTTGTCCATCGTCGTTCTTCGTGCGTCATGCGTTCCATTAAAACATTTTCAGCTTCTTCTCTGAAACCACTGAACCAATTTCAACCAATTTTGGCATATAGCATCTGTGGGTGAAGGGGAAAAAAAGTTGTGAATTTCATTGTCCCTCCCCCCCCCCCCTGGGGCCTAGGGGTGGGGCCAAAACCACTAAAATTAGTGCAATCTTTAAAAATCTTCTTCTTTACTCCTAGACATCAAGCAGTCAAACTGTTGGTATGATTGAAATCAGCATTGAGTCCTCTACCAAAATTGTGAAATTATGGCCCCAGGGTAGGGGTTCTGGTGTTAGGGCGGGGCTCTATTGATTATATGGTGAAAATGCATTATTTCTTTGAAAATCTTCTTCTCTGTTCCTGAGTATTAAACAAACTAATTAAGTACTAGTTATGATGAGCAAGAGTGCCTCTACCAAAATTGGAAATTATGGCCCCAGGGTCAGGGGTTCTGGTGTTAGGACGGGGCTCTATTGATTATATAGTGAAAATGCATTATTTCTTTGAAAATCTTCTCTGCTCCTAGGTATTAAATAAATTAACTAAGTACATAGTTATGACGAACAAGAGTGCCTCTTCCGAAATTTTGAATTTTTTGGCCCCACGGTCAGGGGTTAGGGTGGGGCTCTATTGATTATATAGTGAAAATACATTATTTCTTTGAAAATCTTCTTATCTGCTCCTAGTTATTAAATAAACTAACTAAGTACATAGTTATGATGAGCAAGAATGCTTCTACCAAAATTGAGAATTTTATGGCCCAATGCCAATGGTCAGGGGTTATGGTGTTACTGAGTGGCTCTATAATGATTATATAGTGAAATTACATTTCATCTATGAAAATCTTTTTCTCTACTCCTGGGTAATAAACAGATGTACTACCTATATAGTTATGATGTGCAAGGGCTCTTTCTTCCAGAATTGTAAATTTCAAGGCCCCTGGGTCAGGGATATGGAAGGGGGCTCTACTTATATACTGAAAATGAATTGTTTGAAATCTGCTCCTTATTATTAATCAAACATTATTGATAAGCAAGTGTGCCTTTTCAAAAATTTTGCAAAGTGTATACCTAGGGCCAGGGGTTCATGTGTGGTAGGGGCACTTAATTTATGATTATTGCTGAATACTACTGATTAGTTGAAATGCATATTTTGTTCCCCTGCCCTGCTTATGGGTATTAAGTAAACAAACTAAACAATTGCTAAGTGTATAGTTATGATTAGCAATAGTGTTTCTTTTAGAATTGTGAATGCCATAGCATCTAGCTTGAAACATGAACCAAATTCAATCATTTGAAAGTTGTTGCATGATGCTCAGGTGACCTATAAGGCCCGTGGGCCTCTTGTTGAATTTTATGGCTTATCTTTTCTAAAACATTTGAACCCATTATTTCAGACATTGAGAGGTTTAGAATCACCAAGTCTTGTAAGTTGATGCATCTTGGGGCCTTAAAACATATTTCTGAAAAAGTAGATCACTGTGACGTACTTTTTGAATTTTGCAGGCATTTGTTTTCAAATTGGTTTAAAAGGCATATTTTGAATACTTTCAGACCTATGATCATCAAACTTTGTCTGTTGATGCATTTTGGGTCTTCGGAAAATGTCAATCAAAAAGAAGGTCACAGTGACCTACTTTTGATATTTTATGGCTATATTTAGGTATCTTAGGTACTTATTGGCTTAGAATCATCAATTTTGTCAGTTGATGCATCTTGGGTCTGCGGAAAATGTCAACCAAAAAGTATGTCATGGTGACCGAACTTTTGACATTTTATGGCTATATTTAAGTCTGTCTTAGGAACTTATTGGCCTAGAATTGTTAAACTTTGTCAGTTGAGGCATCTTGGGTTTTCGGAGAATGGTGACCAAAATGTAGGTCACAATGGCCTACTTTTAACCATCTCACATACTTATTTGGCCTAGAATCATCAAACTTTGTCAGTTGATGCATTTTGGGTTTTCGGAAAATGTCAACCAAACAGTAGGTCACAGTGACCTACTTTTGACATTTTATGGATTAATTTATGTATAAGGGGAACTTAATGGCTTAGAATCATCAAACTTTGTCAGTTGATGCATCTTGGATTTTCGGAGAATCATTGACCATAAAGTAGGTAACAGTGACCTACTTTTGAATATCTCAGGTACTTATTAGCTTAAAATCATCAATCTTTGTCAATTAATGCATCTTGAGTCCTCAGAAAATTTCAAATCAAAAAGTGGGTAACCATGACCTACTTATTATGTTCCCCAAACGAAGTTGGGGAACATATTGTTTTTACTTGTTTCTTATTATTAAGGTCTTCCGTCTTCACGGAAGACCTTCTAGTGATTCTACTGTTTCTTATTAAGGTCTTCCGTCTTCACGGAAGACCTTATAGTGATTCTATTGTTTCTTATTATTATTATTATTATTATTATTATTCTTATTTTTCTGACTTTCTAATTTTGTGCACGCGATTTCTCGAAAACTACTGGATGAAATTACATGAAATTTTCAGGACAGATATGTTGTAACATGAATTTATAATATCTGAGCGAAAATTTGGAAACTCACTTCCGGTGCCAAGTTACGGGACATTTCCTGAAATTAAAATGACATTTTGTCCGCGATTAAACTCAAAAACGGTAAAAGATATCAACATGAAACTTTCAGGGATTATAGATCGTGATATATACCATCCAGGACGCGACACTTTGTTCGTCGTCGGTACTTCCTGTCGTTAGGAGAAGCGAATTGAAAAAATCGTATTTTCTAACTTTTTTGTTTTTCAACATTTTTTATTTATTTTTGGAATGATAATAGAGACCCTTTGATCGATGCTTACTATATAAGTTGTTTGGATATTGGTTAATCAGAACTCTAGATATGAATATTTGAAAATCTGAAGCGGACCCAAGATGGCGGCTGTCTCTGTCAACTCCGCCATTTCGCGAGTAGGGGTTTATGGAGGCAGCTGAGCGTTTGACTAAATGATACATGAAAAGTAAAAAAACTACATGGACTTTCACCTATCAGTACGCTGAAATATAGTGACATCTTAAAACTTAATTTCCGTTTTACTGCTTTAGTGTAATTGGGCTAGATACGTGTGTGCAATGTGTCAAATTTACTTTCTTAGCGTCGAAATAAAATAAAGGCGATATGAAGTTGTTTATTTAATATTTAATTTCTATCTTTTCATGAAGGTGTAAAGAATCGGGTAAGTTCACTTTGGGGATAAACAGGTAATTAAAAAAAGTTAAAAATAATTACCATTTCACTTCTTTTGTGTTACTTATCTATATATGATATAGAATATGTACAATTTGTTAAATATATTTTCTAAACCTCGAAATTTAGGTTTAAAGAACGTTCCTTTTTCTTTATTCTATTGAAGCTATCACACCTATTTAATGAAAAATTCCAAAGAAAAGGCGCGCAGATTAACTTGTGGCGTTTGGCGCGAAATTATAAATTGTGGCGCGCCTTTCGTGATTCTTAGACAGGTGTATTGTTGAAGAAGTATATTCAAGTACATTTAGAGCAGTGGACTCAAACGCGTAATTTAAGCATGTTGGGAATAAAGAGGAAAAAAGCGCGTTGGAATTTCACGCTGGCGACCTGGGTTTAATCCCCTTTGTGAGCAAATTTTTTTTATTACTTTTTCAGAACGATTTTATGTTCTTATCCTGAAACGGACGGAAGACCTCTCGTTGCTCGCAACGAGATCGTTTCTAGTTATTATTATTATTATTATTTTTTTCCCCAAAATTTTGTGCACGCGATTTCTCGAAAACTATTCAGTAGTTTTCTGTGAAACTTTCAGAAATTATGCGTCATTATATGAAGTTGTGGCATGGATAGAAAAATTTGGAATACTCACCTTTGGTTCCAAGTTATTGACACTTTTCTGATTTTAAAATGCAATTTTGTCCCCCCTTTTTTCGAAAATGGTTTAAGATATTAACTGGAGACTTGTAAGAGATTATAGATGATGACTTTTAGATGTGACGAATCACCTTTTCGTGTGTCGTCGGTACTTCCGTTTGCTACCGGAAGCGAAATTAAAAAGTCCGTATTTTCTAACTTTTTTGTTTTTCAATAATTTTCATTGATTTTTAGAATGTTAATAGAGACCCTTCTTATTATGCTTACTATATAATTTGTTTGAATATTGATAAATCCAAACTCTAGAAATGAACATTCAAAAGTCTGAAGTGGGTCCAAAATGGCGGCTGTCTCTGTCAACTCCGACATTTCGCAATAGGGGTTTACGGAGGCAGCAGAGCGTTTGCTTGAACGAAAGTAAAATAAGGATAAAAGAAGTGTAAAGGAATACTAGGATTGTCACGTCGTTGTTACGTTGCAAACATGTGTCAAACTATGTTTTAATCCATGGTGGGTCAAATGTCTTCTATCATTGGTTTTGGCTGGTTCTCAAAGTAGAAAAAGAAAAGATATAATGTGCAAATGAAATACGATACCTAGTATCATTTACTTTTTGCGAAATAACAGATTTTAAACCATAGTTATAAGTAATAGTTTTTAAGAAACATATATAGTAAGTATTAAACGTAACCACCGTTTTCCTAATGCACACTTGAATTAAACAAATAGAAAAGACAGAAATAAGAAAAACATATCTAAAAAAGATAATTTAATGGAGTTTATATCATCATTCTTGTCTCAATGATCTCATTCAAGTTATTAAACATAAATGGTGTCTGATTCCTTGACCGTCGTAGGGCGACACGCTTTTCGGCGAAGCAATTCAAGCTGTACATGAAAGTTTAAGTAATCGGGATATTTCATTATAGGGATAAACAGCAAAATAAAAATCAGTTGAAAATTATAGCAGTTTCTCTGATTTAGTGCTAGTTTTCTATATACGATATGGAATGTGTAAATGCGTTAAATATACTTTCTTAACAAAGAAATTTAAGCTACACGAACATTCTTTTTTTATTTCCATTGAAACGATCACACCTATTTAATGGAACATTCCAAAGAAAAAGGCCCGAAGATTTCTTCGAATCGTTTGACGGAAAATTATGAATAGTGACCTGCCTTTCATTATTCTACGACAGATGTACTGTTGCAGAAGTATATAAATGTATATTTAAAGCTGTGGTCTCAATAGCGTAATAGTCAGCGCTTTGGATTTTTGCGCTGGCGACCCGTGTTCAATCCCCTTTGTTTCCATAAAAAGTTATATCACTTTTCAGCTCGATTTTGCGGGGTTTTTTTTTCCAGAATTGGACGGAAGACCTCTCGTTGCTCGCAACGAGTTTCTTTTCTAGTTATTTTTCTTCTTCTTCCTGGGTACTTTTTTGTCCGGGAGTAATCTTGTAAACTGTTCATCCGAAGTAGGTAAAACCTTTTTAGGGTCAGTAGACATGTTATGTAGATTTGCGGAATCAAGGTCATTTTGCGCGCACGTGCTTGAAAGAGCGCGCACGTGCAACACGTGAAATTACCAATATAACAGGTATAGCCATAATTTTTCTATTTTTTGATTAAATACTTTGAAACTCACAATGTGAGGATATATTAATAGTATAGACATGATGACATGGTCAAAAAAGCAAGATCTCACGCGCATGCACGTGCGCTTTGCTCTGATTGGCTGAAACTGAAGTCTCAATATCTTTCTTGTTTTTTGACAAAATCCTTTGAAATTTTGAACATAGTCATACACTATGAAGATCTAAAGCATGATATATAAGAATTGTCATGAAAGCATGCGCATGCACGTGTGCTGCAATCTGATTGGCTGAAACTATAAATGACTATATCTCCTTTGTTTTCTAACGAAATGCTTTGAAATTTAAAACATGGTCATACATTAGGATATCCTGCAATACGATATACAAAAAAAATTCAAGAAATCACGCGCATGCACGTGTGCTGCAATCTGATTGGCTAAAACTTTAAATGGCTATATCTCCTTTGTTTTTTGACAAAATGTTTTGAAATTTAAAAGATAGTCATTCATTAGGATATCCAACAATACGATATAGAAAAAAATTCATGAAATCACGTGCATGCATGTGTGCTAAAATCTTATTGGTTTAAACTTGAAATGACTATAACTCCCTTGTTTTTCAACCAAACAGGATGGGATTAAGAACATAGATAAATATAAGGGACTTCTACAAGAAGGTATGGACATCATGCACGTGCACGCACGTGCGTGCATTTAAAACGAGTGAAATTAAAAATACACTTAGATGAGTGATTCTTAATACTTTTGGACTGAATGCTTTAATATATAGTATATTAAAATATATAGATAGTGTAAACAAGATGATATGGTCATAACGCACATGCTTTCACATGCGCACGCCTGCAATGCTAAAATTTGAATATAATTGGTATCCTTCTGTTAAAGTAAAAAATGCACAGACTTTGTCTTATTTAATGAAGCTTACAGGGAATATGGCACCAAAAGGGAGTTGGGGAGCGTTTGGGGAACATCTGTAACGGTTCCCGTTACAATTAGGACTAGTTGTATTTTATAGCTATACTGAAATATCTTCAGTCCTAACTGGCTAAGAATCATCAAACTTTGTCAGTTCTTGCATCTTGGGATACACAGACTTAGAGGCTTCAAATAGAAGTGATAGACTGTACAAGTTATCAGAAGAGCGATTCAAGGCCCTTGGGCTTCTTGTTAAATGTTGCCAGCAATTTTTCACTAATTTGTAATTATCTCCCCTTAGAAGAGGGTGTGACCCTTTATTTGAATGAACTTGAATTCTCTTTACCCAAGAATAGTCTGTGCCAAGTATGGTATAAATTGGCCCAAGATTCTGGAGAAGAAATAAAAAAAATATGAAAAGTTTACAGACAGATGGACAACAGACAAATTGTAAGGCCATGCAAAGTTAATTCCTTGGTTCTCAGGATATGTTGGGATAGGGAGGCATTATTTTTTTTTAATACTTTTTTACTGTCCCTAAAACATGATGAGGCAGCTTTTTACATTGTACAAAACCTCTAAAAATGATGAGGGAGGTGATTTGTTTATATTTTATTTGGCAATAAAAGAGAAGAAGTAGGGCCTGAGAACCAAGAAATTAATTTTTCATGGCCTAATCAGAAAAGCTAACTTGAGCTTTTAGCTCAGGTGAGCTAAAAACTGTACTTATCGAGTGCAAGTCACAACAGCTTGAATACTTTATTCACTTACATGTAGCAATCCGTATTTTTAATCAAATTCTTTGTCATTAAGATAATTAATTTTGTCAATACTGTTTCATGCATGAATCTGGAGGGAACCTCCCAATCCTGGATTTTCATAAATTTAAAATTGATGCAAAGGAAAGATGATCTTGAAAGATATAACCCATATCCTTCACTAGAAATACAGAGCCTTCGTGTTTGACTTAGAAGAGTCATGAATCTGATGAAGATTTTAACACTGGAAAGTGACCCAGCCTCTTGTCATCCAAATAGGTACTTTGTATTTTGCAAAGTTTCGGCAAGTTAATTTTTTTTTTCGCTTTTGAGCTGTTAAAAAAAAACTAAAGAGTTAAAAAACATTTGTTCAGAGTTTGTGTAAAGTAAATAAGAAGTGGTAAATTTCAAAATACATGTATTTATTTATAAGAAAACCAGTTCACAAAAGTAGAAAATTAAATACATTGTAAATATTAATAAATTTATGGTATTTCCATATTGCTAACAGATCCACAACAACACATAGACATGATAATAAAAAGATTTTATGTAAAATTAAAAAAAAGAAGATCTTTGTTCAAATAGCTCTACTTTATCACACTTGAACATTTTTATGACACTGGAATAATCATCATGAAAATGAAGGAATGTTGTGAATATTATGCAAATATATTAACACTTTGCCATGTATCTTGCTTAAAAAAGTATATAAAACATGATACAAAAACATCTTGGTTTTATCTATACATGCAGTGATACAAAGTAAGTATTCCTTTTAATTCATATGCAAGATAAACTTGACCTTTGACCTTAAAATAATATGGCCTGTACGTTTATGTCTTATAATTTTTTAAAACCAGCTAGTATATATTTACCGCAGTGTTAATGACTCAACTTACATGTAGTACAAAAAATCCCACAATATATAAATATATACATAATTGCAGAGATGTTGTTAGAAGTATTTCCATGCTACATTTTTTTTTCTTCGAAGTTCAAAATTGTATTGTAATATAAAAGTATTAAAATTAGAATTAGACTGGTTGAAATAAAATGTGTTGGCATGGAGATGTCATAAAATTCACAAAACTCTATACATGAACACACTGCAAAAAGTTGGGCGAAAATCTCTATGCAAATATTATCACATTTAACATATACATGTAAGCATGTATAAATTGTGTTCATTTGTATACAAATAAAGGAATGGATTTCTTCATGGATTTGTACAGATCAAGGTATAAAAAAAATAAATAAGTTTTAATTATGCTTAAACTAGGAGATTTCATCTACCCATGCTCTGGTAAACAACTTTGAAAAATAAATACAAAATGCTATGACCTATATTGATATTTCAAGGTATTTATGTATACATAATATCTAAAATGAAAGAACACTGAATAATTACTAAAGTTATTGCATTATATTATGCAAAAAGTATTAAGTAAAATCTAAATAGGATTATTCTCTAAACCTCATTAAATTTCAAATTTTTATTATAGTCAATCATGTCAATAGTGTCTTCTCATTTCTCTTAATTAAGAAGTAATATTTATTTTAGATAAATGTAAAATATCACAGAATCTTTAACAATTGTTTAAATCAAGTATACAAAGAGGACAAAAAAACTACAACAGCAGCTTAATTCACTAAAGAAAAAAAAACAGCTAGAACTAAAGAAATAAACTTGTAAACAATCTTAAATTAGGCCAAAGGGTTAAAATGTTTTGATATGTAAAACAAAAATACCGGTTCATGTACATATAAGTATCAATTTCTAAAAGTAGTTATTGCATTAAAATGATGCCAGAACAAATAATATTGGGACTTTTTAAAGATGCACATTCTTTTACAATAATGTACACGTGATAGCATGAGATTTGACAGTAAAGTAAGTACAATATTGACTCATCTTTAATCAACAGTGAAAGGGCATTATGCTATGCAATCTATAAATCTCATGAATAATTATGTATTAAATACAGAAAATAATTTTTTAAGCACTGTATAGTAAATTGAGATATTCAGTGTGCCATATAACTCTTACAACTGTGTTTTTCTACTGTGTGTCTAAATTAGTAGGATCGTTTTGGCATCTTTTATATGTGCTGTCTTTTATTTTTGTTGCAACAATCTCAGAAATTAGTTAATTCATGACCATAAAGGATTGATCCAAAATATGGAAATATATGATTAGATTATGTAAATATTATTAATGAAAACAAGCTTATATAGTGCCACATCATATAAATACTGCACCATTTTGTCCATTATAGTACATATATCTTCATGAGTTTTGAATACACAACAAGTATAATACAAGACAAGACCCTGGGTTACATTATAAAAAAAATTAAAAATTTGCTTATTATTATATACAGTCCCAAATATTGAAGTATTACCATTTCTTCACAACAAATACCGGTATACAATGTATGTTTAATTTTTTTTCACACAAAATATTTTGCAGTAAAATGGAGAAAATTATCACTTGTAACGTAAGTCTCAATTATATGACGTTTTCCAGGATTTTTTCATGATTTTGATATTTTACGTGTTTCTCTGGCATGTAAAATATCAAAATCATAAAAAAGCCCGGAAAATGTCAGGTTTTCAGACAATTATAATCTAAATTTGTTCCCACCATATTTCATATCAATCCCTATTTAAGAGTGATTCTCAAACTCCAGGCCCACTGACAAGGCATCTTGCGCATATTGATGACAGGGAATAAAACTCGCAGTCCATGAGCCTCCTCAAAGAAGTACATGGTGGCCTCTGACCCCAGCAGTGTGACCGCTGTGACCTGGATACCCTTCAGCGACCCCAATAAGATCTCATTACTTAACGGCCAATCCAAAACCAAACAGTAAATCACCTTCTTGTTGGCCTTTGAGGCTGTGTACCTATAAAAATTGGAAATCACATAACAGCTAAATGATAAAGCTACAAATCCTGGAAAAAAGTACATAGAGATCCATTGGACAACATTAGTGCCCTTAAATCTCTCCCTCTCTCTATCTCTCTCCCTCTCTCTGACATAAATTGTATACATGTATAACTAAATCTTTTTAATGATTTCTGATGACCCTTTGTGGCCTTTAAAGTACTGGTAATATTTTCTGCTTTTTGTTCTGATAAAGGGGCAAAATTCTGACATTGCATCAAAATAAATGAAAACTGCATGAGGACAGCTATTTTAAGTTTTTCTTGTCACATTTAAATTCATTCCATTCATCAGATGTAAATAAAACCAATTTGAAAGTTTTAAATTAAATGGTATATAATCTATGTGCCAAGGGTTTGAGGAAAAAAAATTTTAAAAGCCTTTTCTGGCAAAAACGACAAGTCTCATGACATCAAATCTATTCAGAAACCCAATTTTGGGATATGATATAAAGGAACCCTCACAAAACCACTACAATCACTTAATTTAAAGGAGATGGGGTGTTACTATTTTTTACTATTTTCAATCTTGGCAAGGGACAACAAAAGAGAAGAAAACTTGGTATGAACTACATGTATATAATTTAAAAAAAGGCAACATTTTTTTTTTTTAATTTTAATAGACTCGTTTAAAAGTGTTTTTCTTTCTTTCTTATACAGAGTAGTACTTGTATATGCATGTCAAACTGTTGTTATGGTATTTTGCCTGAAGAATTTATTTAAGAAAGCTTACCATACTCGGTTTGACTCTGTGTCATTTTGATGAATCCAGGGGGTTGTTTTATAAATAGCTTCTCCATTGACCTTCAACCATGACCCCAGCTGACGGAATCTCTCCTCGTAGATCGGGGCAAAGGTTCCCCAAGCTGTGGGTCCAACATTGATCAGAATGTTCCCTCCAAAACTGAGAAATTAATCAGGTCCATATTTTGAACAGCAATGAAAAGCTGATAGTTTATAGAAATGAATGAAATGGCAACTTTAAATTCTGAATTTCCTTATCAGTGTGTCTGAATCAGGTCAATGTAGTATGGCTTTAAAACTCTTTTAATTATTGTATAAATCACCTTACCTCAGTAAACTTGCAATGCCAGGGGTCCTGAGTCAACACATTGTCATTGTACCACTGGCATATTTCATTCAATATTCGTGCGCTTGCCTCTCTCATTGAAAAGCACCCATTAATTTAAAGCTTTCATAATCAGTTAGATAAGGATTCAGTTGACAGCTCAAATGGATGTGATACAATTTGTTTATCATAGAAAGGCTTAGTGTGATTGGTTGAGAGATAAGATTTGTAATTTTTCTGCAAGACATGGCTACAGTAAGCCCATGAATATTGAATGAAATATGCCGGGGGTCCAACATCAACATGTTGATTCTAGACCCCTGTCTTGCGAAGATGCTTATTGCGAAGATGTAATTACCTTATGGTGTAAATCACTTCCTCTAAGAGTTCCTCAATAGAGTAATACTGATCCAGATCAGCATTCCGTCTGAAGCCCCATGAATATCTGTCAATTGTCATGGCATTAACCCATTTATGAGGCATCACATGGCCTAAAAATACATTTAATGATCCGGGAATATTGCCATGATAATAAATTGCAATTGCCTAATACAGTTAAACACATTTTTAACAAAGTGCCAAGGACGAATGATTTTGCTGCATAATAAGCTTAATTCTTTATATCCGTTAAGTTTAGAATACATTTTAAAGTCACAAGGAATGAAAATCACTTTGCTGTAAGCATTAATTCATAATAAGCACATACACTATAACTATGTTTTACTGTATTCACTGAATTGAGACAAATTCATGTGGTACCTGGATGAAATCGATCGGAGCACGTCCAGACTCCACCATGTTTACAGAAGCAGTCGTATCCCCAGCGATCGTTTACCACAATGTCGTCTTTGACAGGGCTGAATTTAAAGGAATAAAAAAATTATCATGTATACATGTAACAAGACAAAGACTTCGCATCTTTATTACTTTTTTTGATTATCAGAACCTTTTTACATGGTTTTTTTCTGAATATAGCTGACAATGGCCATTTTTTAAACTATCATAATGAGTCTGGTTACATTGATTTTGAATGTCTTCTCCCTGTACAAGACAGCACAATAGTACACTGTACATGACAGCACAATAGTATACTGTACAAGACAGCACAATTGTACACTGTACAAGACAGCACAATAGTACACTGTACAACAACCAGTCCTTCTCGTTGATTCTCATATTTCACCAGGTCTCTTTTTTTGGCCACTAGCTGTTTTACAGATTGACAAAGATATAGCATGAACGTGATATAAACTCAGTGAGATTTGTAGCGACTGAAAATTTTGGTCTGCTGTCTCTCTGGAGAGATTTTTAGTCTCAGTCTAAGTATCTCGCTGATATTAAAGTCTCATTCTATGAACCTTGCTGAGATAAGAATGAGATATTGAACAAATTAACCACTACCTTTCATTGAACAACCAGGCCAGGAATATGGTAGAGTTCCAGTACCAGCTCGGGGCCAGCCAGCAGGCATCATTCCACAATAGGTCTGGTTTATAGGTGTTGATGATTTCTTTTAATTGAGGATGGATATAATCCTACATACAATACAATGTCGAATAATAAGTCATATACATTTTTTCTTAATCTAATGTACGTACTGTAAAATCATCAATTTTCGTGAGGGGTTAATTTTTTTTGTTTTTGAGGCATGGAGAGTCCAACGAATTTATGACCACCATGAAATACAAAATTTAATATGCATTTACTACTTAACATTTTCCAACCATGAAATCAAATCCCCACAAACCAATTTTTTTCCTCAAACATTGAAAATTTGACCACATAAAAATGTGATTTTACAGTACTAAAAATTCTGTGCAAAACATCTTTTGTTTCGATCAGCCTGTTCAGTGACATTTGATATCAATATATCCCTTCAAAACCCTCAAAGAAAGTAAAAATTCAGTTCCTATAAAATCATTGCACAAAATAATACATTAATAGTACTTACTTTGACATATCTTTGAGTTGTAAAGTTATTCTTTTGGTCTGCCAACCATATTGGATTAAACCACTCAATCATAGCATGATAGATCCCAAACTTAACCCCTGTTCCCTTTAATGCATCTTTTAAGGGACCTAAATAGAGATTTAATTGAATCACAGAAATCTATTAGACTAGTCTCCATGTCTTGCTTTTAAGTCTAACTTACAGGCATGAACACATCTTTTTTTCTGAAAATCCTGCATGCATTAAAGAAGTTTAGAACACTAGAGCATGCTTTAAAGAACATTGTATGTATAAAACCACTTACCTACAAGGTCCTGCTTTGGTCCAACATCTCTTGAGTTCCACTGATATGTCACATTAGTAGGGTACATGCTAAAACCATCACAATGTTTGGATGCTAGAGCAACATATCTACAAAAAAGACACAATTTGATAAATACTCTCCTTATGTAAATGAAGGAAAATACTGTTCATAAACATGATTCACTTAATTTTAAGATTTTTCGTGTATGTACATACATGTAATCATGGCAATGAATAAATAATTATAATTACTGACTCATTTCGCCTTGTTGTGACCCCATCCTACATCCAGGGGTCAAAATATAAAAAAAAACAAGAGGCCCATGGGCCACATCGCTCACCTGAGAAGCTTTGACCATTCTGTTCTTTACCAGATTTCCCCCTTGCTATACATAATGCATCCCCACCCTACCCCACTGATCATAATTTAGACATTTTGAAATCTACACTACCCCATGATTCTTCCATGGGCACATATGTTTCAGCTTTTTTGGCCCAGTGGTTCCTGAGAAGAAGATTTTCAAAGATTTTTCCTATATATTTCTATGTAAAACTTTGATTCCCTATAATGGCCCCGCCCTTCCCCCGGGGGTTATGATTCCTAAAATTTAGAATTTACAGTACCCCAGAATGCTTCCACATAAGTTTCACTTTTTCTGGCCCAGTGGTTCTTGAGAAGAAGATTTTCAAAGATTTTTCCTATATATTTCTATGTAAAACTTTGATCCCCCATTGTGGCCCCGCCCTTCCCCAGGGGGTCATTATTTGAGGAATTTAGAATCTACTTTATACCAGGATGCTTCCACATAAGTTTCAGCTTTTCTGGCCCAGTGGTTCTTGAGAAGAAGATTTTCAAAGATTTTTCATATATATTTCTATGTAAAACTTTGATACCCTATTGTGGCCCCACCCTTCCCCCGGGGGTCATGATGTGAACAATTTAGAATCTACACTATACCAGGATGCTTCCACATAAGTTTCAGCTTTTCTGGCCCAGTGGTTCTTGAGAAGAAGATTTTCAAAGATTTTTCCTATATATTTCTATATAAAACTTTGATTCCCCATTGTGGCCCCGCCCTTCCCCCGGGGGTCATTATCTAAACAATTTAGAGTCTACATTATACCAGGATGCTTCCACATAAGTTTCAGCTTTTCTGGCCCAGTGGTTCTTGAGAAGAAGATTTTCAAAGATTTTTCCTATATATTTCTATGTAAAACTTTGATTCCCCATTGTGGCCCCGCCCTTCCCCCGGGGGTCATGATTTTAACAAGTTAGAATCTACACTACCCCAGGATGCTTCCACATAAGTTTCAGCTTTACTGGCCCACTGGTTCTTGAGAAGAAGATTTTTTAATGACCCAACCCTATTTTTGTCTTTTCTTGATTATCTCCCCTTGCGAGGGGATATGTCCCTTCATTTTAACAATTTAAATTCCCCTTCACCCAAGGATGCTTTGTACCAAGTTTGGTTAAAATTGGCCCAGTGGTTCTTGAGAAGAAGTCGAAAATGTGAAAAGTTTATAGACGGACAGACAGACGGACAGACAGACAGACAGACAGACGGACGGACGACGGACAAAATGTGATCAGAAAAGCTCACTTGAGCCTTCGGCTCAGGTGAGCTAAAAATTGTATCTACCAACGTAATGAAGCTCTCACGAAAGTTTTACTTTTTTGGCCTTGTGCTGTTTGAGAAGATTTTCAAAAGATGCCACCATTTTTTTTATAACAATTTTTCAATTTTCTCCCCCAGTACAGGAATGTAATGCCATGAATTCAAATAACTTGAATTCCTTCTTCCTAAGATACTCTGTCCCAAGTTTGGTTGAAATCAGCGAAATAGTTAAGGAGAAGATTTTAATTTACTACAACAATGCCTATATATGACATCAACAACCAACCATTACTGTAAATCACTTTTTATTCACGAGAACTTTATTTTCGCGTAATTACACGAGACAGTGTGCTCGCGAAAATTTTATTCTCGCGTATAATAGCATTCCTTAAGATTATATAGAGCAATAACCACAATTCGTGAAAATTTTGTCTCGCTAATCAAGAGTCAATGACTATCTCACGAAAATAAGGTGTCGCGAAATTTTAGTGATCTACAGTAAATTTTTGATCAGAAAACCTCACTTGAGCCTTCTGCCCAGGCGAGCTAAAAATCTTGTCATGATATTACAGTTAGCAACTGGTGTTGGAGCAAGGAATACATGACATCTCTGCATGGGAGATTCTTAAATACTGAGCAGTCCACAAAAGAATCAATGTTTGACCACTTGGGCTATAAGAATTTTAAGCTACCATTCTCTCACCAGAGAGCACACGACCCAAGCTTCACATGGAAGGTGAGAGAATGAGAAGTAATTACATGTTGACTGGTTGAATCCATATTATTTAGATGTTATTTTTTAATGTCAAATTTTATTCCTTAATAGAAGCGGAATGGACAAAATGTTATCTGCATTTATCACTTTCAAGAAAACAATTAGAGACTCTCAGATATTGTACATAAGATGACCACTGAGTGACTCACTGGGGTTTTTCCTTTATTTATAGGTGTGCATGGCTGTTGGAGGTAGACAGACTACTCGGCCCAACGACACCTCGGCCCGTGCTGGTTGACACCTCGGCCCTGACAGGTCGGCTCAAAATCATTGACACCTCGGCCCATACCAAAGACTGCTCGGCCCATTAGGAATAAAATTAAATTTAGTTTGTTTTAATTAGTTTTTTTTTGTATTTTCCCTGTCATGGTAATGTAAATGTATACTATGTATTTTTAATCACTATACATTTACTATAAATATACGATAATTTCAGTATTTTCTAACAAACCACAACACAACATCAATTAAATTACAATCCGTTGATTTGGAGCTAACAGGTCTATTTATTTAATGACTTTGTTGTTTATTACAATGCAACATAATACATTTTTAATATATTTATTAGCCATTTCAAAGAAAAAATGCGCATATATTTTAATTTTTATTTAAAAACTCATATTTTTTTTCAAATCAATTCTATAATATCAACAATGGTTTCTTAATTAAAGGAGCTTTTCATTAACATTAACTCCCAATTGTGGCTTCTCATAATTAACTCCTCATTAGTCACCACCCCCTATGACACACGCTGGAGACTCTAAAGGATGCACTGCGTCTTGTTTGTTTAATGATTAGCACTTATAATCAAGTTACCAATGGATCGTCTTTCCTTAATTACCGTCAATTTGCCGTCTTGGAAGATTGTAAATGTATTAAATTAATTTTCTTTTGCATTTCATACATATATAACAACTTAAATAATAAATATATTCAATAATATATTTCTGTTTGGACCGAGGTGTCTTTTATGTGAGCCGAGGTGTCTTCAAATTTGGGCCGAGCCGTCGGAGCCGAGATGTCAATGGGCCGAGGAGTCGTTGGGCCGAGGTGTCGTTGGGCCGAGCAGTCTGACATTCCTGTTGGACAGGTTTGATTGCTGCTAGCCTGGAAATAGCTCCATCAGTTAGTATAACATTTGACTCAGAAGATTCAAGGGGCTAAGATTAGATTTGATGATCTCTGGTCCATTGCATTTTTCTTCTCTCTTGTTATATTTGGTGCCATCAGGCACCTTAATATACTAAGAACATTGTTTATAAATAGGTCCTTGTTGTTATTCCATTCCCTGGAAGTGACAGTTAAAAGAGTCTGGGTTGGTGTCTTTGGGATTCGTCCAGACTAAAAATTTTGGATTGGTTTCTCTTCCGAGACCCCAGTGACCAAAATTTTTAGTCTCAAGGAATCTTGCCAAGATAAGGGCCAAGAAAACTCTTAAAAGCCAGGAATGCATCGTCACAAAACATGGCCAAAATGTACGATCCTCTCCCATTCTGGCTATGGTTGAATCATAATGAGAAGAGAATATTCCATAGCTCATAAAAATATTGACCTCACCAACGAGAGTAAAGCATAGTCGGAAAATGAATTTTAACGTGACCTTTCAATACCTAATTGCCGTCTACGAAATATTTTTGTTAACTGATGATGTTACTCGTTGTCATTTCAATTGTGATGGAAACAAATATTAACTGGCATTGGCTGAATTGTCACAGAAAAAAGGCGTAAATATTCAAGATTACAACAATTTATGTGATCAAGCAGCCACGGGTAGGAGAGAGCTATAAGCATGCATGATGAACGGACTCCGAACTGTGGCTTACTTGAGACCATGCCAGGATTGGAATGTGGCGCAGTCATGCAGACATGCTAGACTAGTTTGCACTTGTAGTCGGAGCGCTCATTTAATTTGTTTTAAGAACACTTGACTGAAGATTCAGCTGTCCATGGTTCGCATCCTAATTAATCTCTATAGTAAAATGTGCAATACATAATTAGAAAGACAAAATGCAAACTTTACAAAAAACAGATATTCTCACTTTACACCAGAGGCAACAATGATTTCCTTCCACTTTTTAGCATCATAAAATTCAGCTCGGAATTCTTTAGCGAAGTCTGCATACGTCCAGTTGGGTGGGTAAAATTTCTTCATGTACTCTACCACGTCCGCGTGCGGCTGGCCCTTCCAGTACCACCAGAACCACTCACTGGTACAAGAGGGAACCGAGTACACCCCCCAATTAATGAACATCCCGATTTTCACATCGTCGTACCAGGCTGGAATTGGCCGAGAATCAATGCTCTCCCATGTTGGTTTATATTTCTGACAGTCTACGGTCGAGGCAATAAAAAATACAAGTGTAAAGAGAAAATACAGTCTCTTCATGTTTCTTTGTGAAAGAAATTTTCTCACATGATCCGAGTTAAATAATTAAAACATAACCTTAGAGTAAAGTAAAAAGCCTTTTCGATAACACTTTGCCGGAATATTAAAGTTTATATATTTTAATTCCTTAGACGTTAGTGTTTGGGTATCTGTCCTTCTTTTTACGAATTTAGCATTTTGTTTTAGAAAGTGTTTCTCTGTTCATATATAAACATTATTTTTGTTTTAAATTGTAACAGAAATATATCTTCAACCCACAAGGACCCCCACAAGTCACATGTTGTTTGTTGTGTAACCAACTTTAACGATTTCGGGGTGTCTCTGACTTTTACCATCTATTTGATCGAACTTTCACGAGACAGAACTTTGAAAGTGAAAGTAGATTCTCGTGACAGGAGCGCTCCGAAAGAAACTATCAAACTTTGAACGCAGCTCACTTTATACAAGAGCCTTATCTCATGTCGCGTGGACAGTCAGATAAGCCTGGATATAAATACTTGGAAGGTCGCCGTCCTAGATCTATTTGTTGCTCCTGTTGGACAAGAAGGTCGTGGTACTTTAAGTTAGCTATGGGAATCTCCGGTGTTCTGTTTGTAGCTGTTTTGGGAGTAATCATAGGACTAGCTGTGTCGGGCCCCCTTCATGCATCTTGTAAAATTGACTGGTTTGTGACAATTCCTACATTTTTTACTTGAAATGTATATAATGTGACGCAAGTCTATATATTTAATAATAATGATCATATGATGTCAGACTTGCATAACATGTGTTTTTGGTATGACTTGCATGCAAATCAAGAACAGGGAAATGAATTACGTGTGTATGGGTGTATTCCTTGTGACAATTAAGAGCTTCCCTTGACTTTAACAGTTCTTACCCTTGGATGACCTTGACCTTTGACTTACTTTTGAAAAATCTTTAACCATTTTCATTACTTTGAAATACTAGTAGGTCAGAATTTTTTGTTCCCCTCTTTTGTGAAAGTGAGAGGACATTGATTAAATTTCATTCATCTGTTTGTCTGTCAGTCTGTTTAGAAAAGCTTTAAAAAACCTTCATCATAAATTATGAATAAGAAGAGATAAAACTTTCATATTTCACATGTACACTACTTGTTACAATACCTCTTTAAATAGACTATGATTTTTGACCCAGTGATTTGACCTTGATTTTTAACATACTTTTCAAAAATTTTAACATTAATTGAAATTGATCATAACTCAGGCCTAGAAAAAAAATATGTTTGTTTCCGCTTTCCCGACCGACCCTAATTTATAGTACCGACCCTAAATATTTTTTTAATGCTTTTGTCCCATGATGTGCAAGATTTCGACCAGGGAATTATAGCCTCCAACTTTGCAAGCTTTTCAAGACAGAAAGAAGTTTGGGTCACCTTTCTATTATAAGTTAAGTCACAGTAATGCTTGAAAACACCATTTCTTTTGACATTAATGTTACTTCTATATACGTTGTGATTAAAGAAGCAAAAAAAAATTTTTCAAAAAAAAAAAAATTGCCTACCTACCTACCCTATATTTTTCAGCCTGAAAGCAGAAACAAACATATTTTTTTTCTAGGCCTCATGAAAGAGGAAAGATGGCATTTTCATATTACATTAGTCTTGTTTAGTACCTGTGATAAGACCTTTCTAAATTTACCATGATTTATGACTGTCACCTTTGACCTTGAAGTTTGACCAACTTTTCTAAATTGAAATATATCCATCTAACTTTTGAATAAGAAGAGAAAGGGCTTTCACATTGGACACATGCATTTATCTGTAACAAGATGTTTCCTGGCTTATGATATGATTTTTTACCCTTTGATCTTGACCCTCATGTTTGACCTAATTTTTAAACTGTATAACTTTGGTGATTAAGTTTAAGTGACATATGATAGGGCATTCATATTTGATACCATATAATGCTATAAACAATGGCATCCAATCCATCAAGACATGGGAAAGGGGGCCACGACTCTTTTAATATTTTAATTGCACAGGACATGGTGTAAACTATGTGAAAAACATTGCCTAGTGTATAAACAATTTTACCCCTCATCCTTGACCTTGGAGTTTACCTAGATTTGATTTTTTTTTTTACCTTGACACAGTGTAAAAATTTCAATACCCAAGGCAAGGTTTTTGAGACTTCCAAATCACTTTGATGTATCCATGGTTTTCAAGATATTGGCTTACAGATACCAAAATTCAATTTTATACAAGAAAGATAACAGGTCTTGCTTTACCAAGGAAAATACTTGATCAAAGTTTTATGTATATTTTCTGTATCTGTATATATATAAAGCTAGCTGTGTTATTTTGTATTCAGGACATTTGGAACCTCTTGTGATGATGTGAAGTCTAAGATCAAAGGTCAGATAAGTCAATGGACAACCGCAGACAACTGTGCGAACGGAGGAGAGAAATGTCTATACAAGGTAGAAATAATAAATGTTAGAATTCGTGTTTTGAATGTTTATTTGTTAAGCTTAAACTCCAATGTCAAAGTTGATAACACTGCTGTAATATGGCTGAAATATTGCAGACTTGACATAAAACAACAATAACCAATCAATCTATTAATCAATCAGTGTTGAAATACTGTATTTGTTTTTAACGAAACAGTTTACGAGTGAATCAGGCAATACACTGAAGGCAAAGCATGAAACTCCGGTTAAACATTATGTTGATGATTTGACCTTCACCTTTATGCCCGCAAGTTCCACAGCAAAATGCAATGTTCAGGTGAGTAAATTCAGAATTTAAAAAAAAGCAAATTCTTTTCTTAAACTTTAAGAATTTTTATATTTTTTAAAGGAATAGTAGCTTAGAAATAATGCAGAATTTTTATGACTATAAGCAATGTTATTAAAAAAGATTTAGACTCCTCTTATTGTCGGTGTAGTTGAGAGTTAGAGATTTTTAGATGTAAAAGAAAAATAACCAAACTTCATTGATTGACACCTTTTTTAGAGTACAGTGTATAGACAGAACTAACAGATACTACAACTCAATTAGTACACAACATCATTTTGAATTATATGTACCAGCCGAAAGGAAGTTTATTTTTCATGAGTGCATGACTTGACTGTCTATAATAGTTTAATTGTTTTTTTTTTAATTTACTCTGATATGTAGATCATATTTGAGAGTTGTGCCCCTTTTCTAAAATTCTCTGTATTTCTGATTATGGTCTAATATTACAGGGCTTTTCCACATCAGAGACTTGGTATGCTCTGTTAGACTATGGCACAAATTACTGTAATCTACACAACTTAATCACAGGTGAGTGGCAAAATCAAATTCTCCTAACCTGAACCAAGAGGGAGAAAATTATTATATGAAAACTTATGTCTTGAGAAAAAGGATTGGACATATTTGTTTCAGTTTTTTAGCTAAATAATCCTCTCCATATACAAGAAGAATTACTGGTTAGATACATTATAGTATACGAATGAAAATTGTTTATGTTTGTTACATAGATTACATTGTTACATTTTGTATACATTGGATACATTGTTTACATTTGTATACATAGATTACAATTGTTACATAGATTACATTTGTTACATTTTTTTTACATTGCATTAAATCTCTGGTTACATACATTGTTACATTTTGTATACATTGGTTACATTGTTTACATTTGTATACATAGATTACAATTGTTACATAGATTACATTTGTTACATTTTTTTACATTGCATTAAATCTCTGGTTACATTGTTACATTTTGTATACATTGGTTACATTGTTTACATTTGTATACATAGATTACAATTGTTAGATAGATTACATTTGTTACATTTTTTTACATTGAATTTATCTCTGGTTACATTGTTACATTTTGTTTGCATTGATTACATTAATTAATTTTGTTACATTTTTCCTTTTATTATTACAGGGTCAGGTCTGGACAAAGTTAGTGGTTACTCAGAGAAGACAAGTGACAGCATATGTACCCAGTACTCCTCAGCTAACTGTACTGTCTACTAGTACACCAATAGTAAAATGTACTCTGTACTAGTACACCAACATAAATACTAGTACACCTATGTAAACTGTACTTTCTACTAGTACAGCTACATAAACTATGTATGTAGCACTTCTAATGGTCTTTCATTTCAATGTTCCAAGACTTAAGTCACTCAATTTTTGCTTTTGAAGAAAAGCAAAAGTCACTCAATTTTTGCTTTTGAAGAAAAGCAATACTATTTTTTTTGTTATTAAAGATTATTTTCACAATTATTCAACTGGTTTCTAAAAAAAGCTCATTAAAATTTGTATGCATGTATAAGAAAATATTATGCATGTATATTGAATATGTTTTTCTACTGTACTGACCAGCAAATTTGACTGTGTAGATAATGTAAACTGATTTATTTTGTTATTTAATTGTTTAATTGAATATCTATATGTTATTTTAATATTTTTTTTATATTACATTTATTGTTATATATTGTACAGACCTATTTTCATTGAAGATAACATGATTTACAATGTATTTGTATGTTTTGAATGAACTTAAAGGTTGTCTTGTAATCTTTCCTGTGAACTGTCTATGATGAAATTTACCAGTTGTACATTTAATGCAGTAAGCACATATTGAGGGGAAATCTCGCATGTTAATTAAGGTTGTTCTTGTCCTTCCTGAAATTTAAGTTAAGGAGGCTGGGGGGTTGTGGCCATTTTTAGACCATTTTGATTTCCTTTAGAAGAAGAGCTCCATCTAAAGATATAAAAAAAATGATCAAATTTTTAAACTAAAATGATTGAAATTTTTCGTTGCCAAATGATATTTGACAGTTTAAGATACATGTATCATATCTAAAGATTTAAGTACCGTGTAATATCTGATGGTTAATTTGTTGACCCCCAAGCTTCCTTAAAGAAATTGAATGATGTACCTAAATTCAGAGTCTCTTGACATAATTATTTTTTTTTTCATTTAATTTTTCTTTAAATGATATATAATAGAAAATGTTTATATGTCATATGTAATTCTGTAAATGTAATTGTTTTGTCATTTTTAACTTTTAATTAAGAATGAGATAAATCAGTATTTATGGAATAGTATACTTTTGTGTTTTTAATAATACCACAGGAGTTCGCGTACCTATCAATTTTACCGAAAATTTCAGGAACTCCTGTGATAATACAGTAAAATCACGTTATCTTGAACTGAATGCAACCAAAATGAAACTTCAAATTATCAGATAATTTGAGATAAAAGAAGAATAACAAGAGGCCCAAGGGCCTTGAATTGCTCTTCTGATAAATTAAACAATCTATCCTAAGACCCAAGATGCATCAACAGACAAAGTTTGATGATTCTTAGCCAGTTAGGACTGAAAATATTTAAATGCAACTATAAAATACTATAAGTAGGTCATGGTGACCTAATTTTTGATTGAAATTTTCTGAGGACACAAGATGCATTAATTGAAAAAGATTGATGATTCTAAGCCAATAAGTACTTGAGGTATTCAAAAGTGGGTCACAGTGACCTGCTTATTGGTCAATATTCTCCGAAAACCCAAGGTGCATCAACTGACATAGTTTGACAATTCTAAGCCAAAAGTACCCTAGAATACTTAGATATAGCCATAAATGTCACAAGTAGGTTACCATGACCTATTCTTTTATCATCAATCTCGGAAAAACCAAGATGCTTCAATTGACAAAGTTTTGATGATTCTAAACCAATAAGAACCCGAGATACCTAAATATAGCCATAATGTCAAAAGTAGGTCACGGTGACCTACTTTTTGGTTGACATTTTCCAAAAACCCAAGATGCATCTACTGACAAAGTTTGATGATTCTAAGCCAATCAGTACCTGAGATATTCAAAAGTAGGACACCGTGACCTACTTTTTAGTCTACATGCTTTGAAAACCCAAATTGCATCATTAAGTAACTGAGATACCTAAATATAGCCATAAAATATCAAAAGTAGGTCACCGTGACCTACTTTTCGGTCAGTGTTCTCCGAAAATCCAAAAAGCATCAACTGATTCTAAGCCAATAAGTACCTGAGAAACATAAATCTAGCCATAAAATGTCAAAAATAGGTCACCGTGACCTGCTTTTCAGTCAATGATCTCTAAAAACCCAAGAAGCATCAACTGACAAAGTTTGATGATTCTATGCCAATAACTACCTGAGACATTCAAAACTTAAATGTAGCCATAAAATGTCAAAAGTAGGTCACCGTGACCTACTTTTCAGTCAATGATATCCGAAAACCCAAGATGCATCAACTGACAAAGTTTGATGATTCTAAGCCAATAAGTACCCGAGATATTTAAATCTAGCCATAAAATGTCAAAAGTAGGTCACCGTACCTACTTTTCAGAAATTCGAAAAAAACATTGACAAAGTTTGATGATTCTAAGCCAATAAGTAGCCATAAAATGTCAAAAGTAGGTCACCGTGACCTACTTTTCAGTCAATGATATCCGAAAACCCAAGATGCATCAACTGACAAAGTTTGATGATTCTAAGCCAATAAGTACCCGAGATATTTAAATCTAGCCATAAAATGTCAAAAGTAGGTCACCGTGACCTACTTTTCAGTCAGTGATATCCGAAAACCCAAGATGCATCATCTGACAAAGTTTGATGATTCTAAGCCAATAAGTACCCGAGATATTTAAATCTAGCCATAAAATGTCAAAGTAGGTCACCGTGACTTACTTTTTGGTTGACGTTTTCTGAAAACCAAAGATGCATCAACTGACAAAACTTGATGATCATAGGTCTAATAGTATTCAAAATAAACTATATGAAAACAAATGCCTGCAAAGTTCAAAAAGTAAGTCACAGTGACCTACGTTTTAATGAATATGTTTTAAGGCCCCAAGATGCATCAACTTACAAGATTTGGTGATTCTAAACCTTTTGTTGTCTGAAATAATGGGATTAAATGTTTTAGAAAAGAATAGCCATAAATTCAAAAAGTAGGTCACGATGACTTACTTTTAAATTGATGTTGTTTGAGGACACAAGATGCACCAACTGACAAAGTTTTATGATCATAGGCCTTAAAGTGTCCAAAATATGCCTCCAAATCAATTTGAAAACAAAAGCCCGTAAAATTTAATAAGTAGGTCACTGTGACCTACTTTTGTTTTAACATAATGTGAAATCCTGAGATGCACCAACTTACAAGATTTGATGATCCTAGTCTTTATAGTAAGCAAAATATCAACATTTTTATTAAGTGTAAATTTTGGTCAACGTTGATGTGACCTTGAGACCACGCCCTTTGCCCTAGGGTCATGCCTTGAAAAATGTTTAGTCTTCAACATATCCCGACCCTTGTATGTAAGTTTGGTGAAAATCTGCCAGGTGGTTCTGGAGAAGAAGATTTTTTAGCAACCAGTACTTTTGATTTTATTTTTCTGATTATCTCCCCTTGTACATAAGAAAAGTCACAAAAGTGTAAAGTATAAATGATAGCCCTTGGGCCTTAAGGATATTTATGACAAATTTGACAATGATTGGCATCAAAGGGTTCTTGAGTTATGGCCCATATTCACAAAAAATTAGGAAGCAACCGAAACAAATGGCCATAGCATTAGCTCTTTGAGCCTTTGGCTCAGAAGAGCTTAGTATGCTAAGGGTTGGACTGCACAACTCACTTCGTCATATCCCTAGCAATCGAGATACTGGACGTACCACGGACCCATAATTCCGCGGAATCTCAATTTCTGTTTAATCCGCGGGTAGAATATTAGGCGGATTTCTTAGAGACTATTACTATACATGCTATAAGCATTTCATTTATATTAAGTACTCTTGGACAAATTTAGAAAAAATTGTTACCGCATACATAGCTTAAATTAATACCATGCGGAAAAAAGTACTTCTACAGTATCAGTTTTTGAGATAATGAAGTTGAATGTACCTGCATATGAGGAAGGACCCAAAATTTAGATTCAAATTTGTTGAGAGACAACAAGCTTGACTTGGACATGTGATATTACTGCAACCACAATTGACAATAATTATTTCAATAGTGGTTGCAACCTATGTTTGTTATTGAAATACACTATCAACCAATATTGAAATAATTACTTCAATAGTGGTCGTTATTTCAATATAAGTGGTTGCAACAATGCATATCAAAATATTCAAAGAATGTTGAACCTTCATTAACTGACAGTCTTTCCCTCCCAAGTAAATCTTGCTGAATTGTTGATTTTTTTGCACATCATTTGCAAAAAGCTGATTACATTGAATCATAGACTTTTCATTCCTCTTGCGGTTTAACACAGTGTTTGGCAGCAAAATGTAGTCTACATATGCTGTAACTGATTTCTATGCTGAAACTGCTTTTTAGCTCACCACAACATAGTTGGGAGCTTACGAGGGCTGTTCAATAATTAAAGAATGTCCTCGGTGCTAGGAAAGAAGCAAACGACGCTTTTCAATGATTTAGTCTTCATGATTTTACTTATTAATCTCTTTTAATTAAAACACGTGCCCGTAACATTTTTTATCCAATTTCTGATTGTTTTTAGAACTCATCTTTGGGTATGACCCTTAGTATACTGGAAAATAGCAGATCCAATGATTTCCTGGATTTGTTTCTTCCTTCTGAAAGGTGTTTTTTTTCAAGTTTGGAAATAGAAACAAGTCCAAAGGTCAAAGATCTGGCGAACATTGTAAATGTGAAAAAACATTGACTTTCTGTTTATCCCGAAAACCCATTACTCTGTAGGGCATGCGGGTTTGGACGCTGTCATGAAGAAATTTAATGTAGTGGATTCCTGATTCTGGGTCCTTCCTCTAATAAACCTTTCGATTTTTTTGCCAAAAAATGCTTTCTAGACTCTTCCAGAAATTAAATTGTCTCCCCAAATACGAATTTGAACAACAATACCACTAATATTTAAGAAAATTGCATGTGAATCTGTCTTTGCGCTCTTGCATACCTTCGCTCTTGTCCGACCTTCGCCATTTTTATCATGTACATCTTATGGTAAATTTTGTTTTGAGGGTTTTAATCAATAGATTCATGTTCCAATATCTGTTTGAAAATATTTAACAAACGTGGATAACTAAAATTACTGATATTTTTAAAATAATTTTTACGAATTTCGTATACGCTGTCGTTTTCACTCATTTTTCAAAATATAGGGTGACCTTTGAGTACCAAGCTTTTTTTTACCGTCAAACGTTTCTTAAAAACAGTGTAAACTACTCCCGATATGATGTCTATCAAATTTGCTATGTGTCCTAAAGTCAATCATACATCATCAAATATTATTTGTTGAAATTTGGCAAACAGTACATAAGTTGTTATAATTTTTGTTGGCAAGGACGGTACCCCTTTTTGATGCCCATTATATAATTTTAGCATTGAAATCCACCTGCTCATTTGTCTATAAAGCAGGCATTGGTTGCTGTAAATGTCACATGTTTCAGTGAATATTTCTTTGGGATTTTTAACAAGTTTTACAGCAGCTTTAATTAAACTTTTAAATTTCTCGCTAGTTTACTGATTCTTTACAATTCATTTATAACGCAGTGTCTCGAATAGCCCTTGTTTCTCACGATGAAACTATGTGATGAAAAGTGGTCACATAAACTGTTATAAATTCATTAAAGATTCAATAATGAGAGAAAGTCAAGTTTAATGTCATAAGATATCTGTATTGTATGTCATACAGTTCAGGACATTATTTATTGAACAGCCCTCGTATGTGATACCGTTGGCGTCCCAGGTTAAGTTTTTTGGAGCAGTTTTCTTTTTAAGTACTTGTATGTCCTGTATTAATTAGACATGCATGGCAGTTTTTGGTGTATGTCTCATTTCCAAGTAACTAGAAACTCTATGTTGACCAAACTTGCATGGATGATACATCTTAGGATGCACACTACCAGGCTTGCTTCGGATGCTGAATCTTGACCTACATTTTCCGGTTGAGTGAATATGTTAAAGTTTTTGGTGCAGGTTTTATTTTCAAGATACTTTGAGTCCTGTAATGACCAAACTTGCATAGATGGAAAATCTTAGGATGCATACTACCAGACTTGCTTCAGATGCTGAATCTGACCTACTTTTTCTGAAATTAAAATGGATTTTCAACCCAATATACTGATTTGTAGATTACAGTCGTAAAAAACCTTTTAATGATACTTAGTTTTGAAAAAATTGATAATTACAAATGCATTGTCTAGGGCTTTTCATTTAAATTTGTGAAATTTGCAAAAAGTATAATTTTATAATTTTTCCCCTTTTTTTTTTTTATTATACCCTTGCTTAAAAGGAAGGGTTAATATATGTCAGGATTATCCTGTTTTAGTTTGGGGTATACCTTTTTTTTCCCAACTTCTTTACCACTAAAAAAATTTAATGGACTTTCACAGAACTTTGTAAAAGTGTCAGGAACCCTTTATTTTAATCTTAATGGGCTTTTAATATTTTGGGTTTCCCATAGCAAAACATGGAACGCCTTCTTTTATTCTCGAAGGATACCAACCCCACCCCAATTTTTAACCACTGAATGTATAATAAATTTCAAATTTTTTTTAAAATGCCATTGTCCCCCCCTCCTTTTTTATTTTTAGCCACCGACCGAAGGTTCAATGAGTTTTTCTAATAAAATTTTCTCTCTGTCTTGTTTTTGTCGTAAACTTTAATTTTTCTTCTTTCAAGAACCCAGGGGCCCAATTTAACCAAACTTGGACAAATTCCTTGGGTAAGGGGTTTCAAGTTTTTCAAATGAAGGGCCCCCCCCTTTTCCAAGGGGAGATAATTATGATTTGGAAAAATTTTGGATTTTTAAAAAATCTTCTCCTCAAGAACCATGGGCCAGGAAAGTGAAATCATTGGAACATCCTCAGGTAGATGATTCAAATTTTTTTTCAAGTATGACCCCTGGGGGTAAGGGGGGCCCAAAATGGCCATAAAATTTTTCATGGAATAATAGGAAAAAATTTTTAAAAATCTTTTCTAAGAAAGGGGCCAGGAAAGATGAAACCAAGGGAATCATCCAATTAGACAAGTTTTTCAATCATGACCCCCCGGGGGAGGGGGGGGAAAATCCGATCAAAGTTTTAATTGGAAAAAATAGGAAAAACTTTAAAAATCTTCTTTCAAAACCCCACTGGGCCAGAAAAAATGAAACTCTGTAAATCATCCCAGGTAGTGAAATTTTTAAGTTTTTCAAGTATGACCCCCGGGGGTGGGCCCAAAATGGCCGATAAAAGTTTTACATGGGAATTATGGAAAAATCTTTAAAAATCTTTTCTCAAGAACCACTAGGCCAGGAAAAATGCCCGGTGGAATCATCCTCAGGAATGTTTCCCAATTTGTTAAGTCAGGGCCCCCGGGGGTAGGGGCGGGGGCCAAAATATCAAATTTTGATAAATAATAGGAAAAATTTTAAAAATCTTTTCTAAGAAATGGGCCGGGAAAAATGAAACTCATGTAATACCTCATATGAATTTTAATTTTTAAAAGTCAGACCCCCACCCAAAAATGGAATCAAAGTTTTACATGGAAATTTGAAAAATTTCTTTCAAAACCACTGGGCCGGGAAAAATAAATATTGGATATCCTCAGGTTTGATTTAAGTTTCTTAAGTTGACCCCGGGGGGGGGCCAAAAGGGCCGACAAATTTTAATAGGAATATTAGGAAAAAATTTTAAAAACTTTTCTGGCCTTGAAACGGAAAAATGAAACTCATGTAAATTATCCTCAGGTAGTGTAATTCAATTTTGTTCAAGTCATGACTCCCGGGTGTGGGCGGGGCCAAAAGGGCCGACAAAGTTTTACATAGGAATATATAGGAAAAATCTTTAAAAATCTTCTTTAAAAACCCATTAAAAGGAAAGATGAACTCATGTGAAATTACCCTCAGGTATTAGTTCAAGTTTTTATCATACCCCGGGGAAGGGTATGGCCAAAATGGCCCCGTTTTAAATGTTTGGGAAACCTTTTTAAATTTTCTTTTCAATACTTAAAGCCAGAATGTAAATTTGTATGGAAAACCCTCAAAATTAAATTCTATTGGGTTCAAATTTGTCCCCGGGGGGAAAACAACCCCCCCCCCAACTTAAATTTAATTTCATTCGACTTTTTTCCACTGATGTGCTCATACGTTGGGGCCCCTCCTTTTTTTTGATTTGACACTTATTTGGGTGTCTCTGAGCAAAACATGAACTTTGCCATTATAAACATGGGGGGGGGGGGTATAGCTAATAAAGCTAGTGTTCACAGTACCTCTAGTTTTCCTTTTGATTCGACACATATTTCGGGCTTCACAGAGAAAAACATGGACTTTGCCATTATAATCATATTGAAGACGGGGTATCATAGATAGTGAGCTAAGTGCTCACAGTACCTCTAGTTTAAAATACATGTACATTGATTTATTAGCAAATGTTCATTCATGCATACGTGTTAAGTGTGTCAAAATTTTTGAAAGTGCCTATATACCAATATACCGGTACACTATATGATAATAAACATATTTCATTCAGTAATGTGTTCTGTTATCTTTTTATTTTTTTGATTTTTATTGCATCGTTCAACTTGCAATTAAGCTCTTTTAACCCGATTTAAAATTTTGTCTTTAATATGATTTTTGAATCATGAGGACTAATAAAAAAAAAAAGTCTTTCTATCAGTTCATGTCATTCAAAAACAAACAAACAAACAAAACAAAACTCACCCCTTTCTAGAATGAATTACTGGATATAGGGAAGTAAAGATTAAATTTAATGCCAAAAGTTATATATACATGTATACCTGAAGTTTAAAAGGCAAGATTATCAGGGATGAACACTTATTTCCTAAATAATCCCATATCAAAATAAATAGGTATTAAGTATATTAATTTTGTTAAATAAATCCCAAATAGGAAAAAATTTTGAATAAATATAAGTATTTTTCTTTAAATTTGAATTGCATAATGAATAGCTTTGAATACCCCAAAATGCCCCGGGAAGAAAAGTAAGATGAAATAATTATTAAATGAAACAATTTGAATAAATCAAAAGCAAATTTTCTTTGAATCTGAATCTGTATATGAATAATTTGAATATCCCTTATCAAAAAAAATGGGTTAATAAATAAAGATGAAATAAAATGAAATAATTTGAATAAATCTAAGCAAATTTTTTTGAATTAATCGTATATGAATAACTTTGAATATCCCTTATCAAAATAAATGGGTTAATAATTAAGATGAAATAAAATGAAATACTTTGAATAAATCTAAAGCAAATTTTCTTTGAATTTTAATCTGTATATGAATAACTTTGAATATCCCTTATCAAAATAAATGGTAATAAATAAAGATGAAATAAAAGAAATAATTGAAAAACTAAAGAAATTTTCTTTAACTAAATTGTATACTAAAATTTTGAATATCCCTTACCCAAAAAAATGGTTAATAAAAAACTATACCGATAACGTTTGGGGGTTTAAAAACTTGACATTTATATATTAAACCTGTTGTATCCCCGGACCGATTTAAAGCCACCTTGACTTGAATGAAAGAATCCATTTAATTTAACAAATTAATGGGGCTTTTGTGCCTTTATGTAATCTAACATAGAGGATACCCAAGTAACAATTTCATTATTGTCATTTAATCCCTGGCCAGGAGGAATTTAATAAGTAACGGTCTTCATTTTTTCCCCCCCGAATGCAGCAAGGAAACAATTAATCATTTTTGTGTTTCAGACTCCGTATATTAAAAGTCAAACAAGGGGGAATTTAAATTTTTATTAGCAGTCTTTTTATTTAATATGCTCCCTGTTTACTCTAGCGAGAGCTTACTATACATTGGTCAACAAATATTAAATGACGACAAACATTTCTATATGAGTAATTGTTTACCAGGGTTTTTAAATGACCCCCCAAACTTTAAATATGCACTTAGTACAAGCGCGTGTGCATTCCATTAGGGACATCGTAATATGTTTTATTTGGAATGGTATTACTTCCACCTGGGAAAATATACATTTTGTTAGTATAAAGGTAAGTCAATTACGTTGTTTCATCACTGAACACATTGTGTAAGTCAAAAAATATGCTTTTTAAAATCTTTTGGTTAAAGAACAATCAATATTATCAATGAATTAATAATTGCATAGGCACAATGTATACAAACATTGTACGTAAGTCCATTGAAGAGTAGCAATTTGATTTTCTTTAATCATGCACACATGCATGCTAGAAATCAAAAATTTAAAGATTCCTTTGAAATTAAAAAAAAAATATGGATGTTTTAATACAAATAAAAATGAAAAAAAAAAATTGTTAATTTTTTTTTAAAAATCTATATCTTTTTTTTCTAATATCAAAATTTTGAAATGTAAAATATTAATGACCTTTCTGTTCGTTTAGTCTCAGTTGACAGATCCCTTTATTTATATACTGTTACTTCCAGGGGGGGAACGTTTTCGTCAAAAAGAGGTTATAAACTCCACTTGAAATCCGTAATCTTGTACCAATCTGATGGTTTATAGGAAGGATATTGACAAACTACAAATTACCGTGATCTTTTTTTAGCTTTATGATCCGTCTCCGCCTTAATCATCGTTTTCAAGTGTTTTTTTAAGTATAGTAATGGGTCAGGTTAGCAACATCATTGGGTTACCCGTCAAAAAGATAAAGACCCTTCACATACCTTTTTTTCCGATGGGAAGCAGTTTTTGACTTGAACAGACAACTCTGAACATGAGAGCAACGATAGACCTTTCAGATCTACATTTCAACTTTGACGAAGAAGAATCCAGCCAGTTGCCGCCAAAATTATCCGCCATATTTCAACTTTTAAACAAGTTAACAGTGTGATCTCGGCAATATGTCCAACTTCTAATAACGTCGCTTGGGTGGCTTGTAACAGGATGCCGTGGTTGCACAAATCAGAAAATGGGGGGGAAATAAAACGAATATCAACGTCATTTTATGTTGACGACATGAAATTAACGGAAACGGACATTTACTAGTAGCACCAGATATGGGTAATGATGTTAAATTTCTTAAAGTGCAGTCAACAAAAAATTATTTTTTCCAAACTTCACCCATTTGTGACGAGAGGTTTGTTTATCTCAAAGGAAAACGATTTGTATGTGAGTTTACATAAAGAAAATATGGCAAAAGTCATAAAAATGAATTCATCTGGCGAGATTCTACGAGAGTTGTATAAAGACCGGCCAACGTACCCTTTTTAAACCCCCCCCAAAAAGGTCAATAGTCATTACGTCATAGTTTTACTGGGGACAAAATTTTTCTCTTTAATTTAGGCAATACCTTCAAGTACAATAAAATTAAAAAAAGTTTTACTGTAATTTTTACCCCCCCCAAATTGTGTGTATAAATATGATAAAATTTTATTTTATTTATAACAATCTTGCAAGTTGGATAGCTGGTCGTTTTGGGGGTTTCCCAAAATTACCTGTCCGTGTGCTTTACCTTATAGGATGGAAATTTTGGGGGTTAAAAACCTGTTATTAATATTTTCCAAAAATCCAACTTTTCAGGGCCCAAAAAAATTTTTCAAATATTTTTACCTATTTTTTTGAAGAAATTGGATGTTATCGGGAAACTTACGCCAATTTTTTTTTTCATTCCGGACTATGATTCCTTCTTTTGTGATTTAATTTGCTTGATGAGAAATTTTAAAACACTTAAATCTTTAAAGAAGGGAGATAATTTTCATATCTAATTTTTGTACCACAAATCGATCTGTGAATGTTTTGACTAATTTTTGGTGCTGACCATTATGACGTCCAAATCATTAATTTTTTTCCCCTTTTTTTACGGTTCTTGAGAATTTTTAGAAAAAAAATATTTTCATGGAATTAATTGTCATATGAAAAGTGCCCCATCCTATATTAAATTTTACAAATTATTTTCGAAAATTGAGGAATATATATATTTCACGGGATTGAAAATTTTAAAGGGGGGAAAAATTCTTCAAAAGGGGGAGGAGTTGTTTCTCTTTTCCTCATGTATTAAATAACTAAGCATTAAGTACTTAAAATTTTTTAAAATGGGGTCTTAAAAAAAGTACTTAAATTATTATAAGTTTTTTTAAAAAGTTAAAAAATAAACTCCGAATGAAAATTATTTTGTATAAAGGGGAGGCTTTATTTAGTTTTGAAACCGTTTTCTTTATAATTACCTTAGTTTTCCTGATCATTTTTAAATAAAAACACAACAAAAATATATTCTTTTTTATTTTTTTTTTAAAGGGGTTTTTAAATTTAAAAGACCCTATTTTCTTTGTTATGAAAAAAACTGATATTCATACTGAATTCTTTATTTTCATTGGGAAATGACAATTAAAAAAAAAATTTTCATTTGTTTACATACAACTTAATTATGCCCCAAAAACCCATTTACAAACTAAAGTTATTAACACATAAAAGGGTTCTTTTTCAAATTGTTAAATCTGTAGGCACCTTTCAACAAAAATCTACCTTAAAAATTAACAAAATTTTAAGTTTTAACGTAAAAAAAAAGGCAAAAAGAATAACGAAATTGGGGTAATTAAATTTAAATTTATTTTTTTATACAATCTAAAAAATTATTGCTTCAGGCTTTAAATTGATGTTTTTCTTTTCCCCTTCTTGTTGGAAGAAGGTCCCAAAACAGTCAAATTTCAAAGCAATTTGGCAAAGATCTCCAATCTGAATAAATACGAATAAATTTTAGGGAAAATTACAATTTTTAGTAAATATGCTCTTTTGAAGAAAAAGTTTTAAACATCAAATGTAAGGAATATTTCTTATTTTTGAATTTACAATCTAATTTTTGAAAGTTTGTGCTATTTTTTTTTTTGCCTGGCAATTATTCCCCTCCCCTTTGGTTTTTTTTTAATAAATTTTTTGTGAATCATATCAATAAAAATAACAATTTTGCATTTTCAGTAACATTACGGGGACAAAAAAATAAAACAGGGGTTAAAAGGAATAATTTGTTTTAACTATATTATTATGCCTGGAAATTTAAATTGTGAAAACTGGGAAAAAGCTAAAAACTATTTGGTTTAAAAACAAAAACAATAGATGGTCAGAAATTTCTAATTAAATGCCCCTTCATTTTTGTAAAACCCCATTTGGACTAGGAGGGGGTGGCCCCAAATATTTCCTTTAGCATATCTCCACAATGAAAAAAAACTCTGAATACATGTTGAACAAAAAAAAAAAAAATCTTTAAATGACAACTTTAATTTTAGTCTGAACACATAACTTTGGTTTTAAATAAAAAACTAATTGGAAATAATTTTTTATAAAGTAAAATATTTTTTAAAGTTACATACAATAACCCTTTTTCCTTAAATATAAAATACCAAATTTTCGAGCCCAGATGTCATTCGCTTTTCAATACTTCTTTGATTAGCAACGTGTTTTTATACCCCCGCTTGAAAAGCAGGGTTTTTAGTAATTTATGTCCGTCCTCCTCTGTTCCCTTTTACCCATTTTATCCACAACAGTTTCCTTCATACCCCTACTAAAAATTTATAAACTTTACAAATTATTATTAATAAAGCCTTTTGGGACCCTTCTTTTTTCTTTTTGATCTGACACATTTTTGGGTTTAAACAAAAACATGGACACTCCCATTATATTAATGGGGGGGGGTATTTATTTAGTACTCATTGCTCACAGTACCTTATTATTTTTTTATAACATTACGTTAATGAAAAAACAATGGAATTTCTTTATATAGATTATATTTCTCAAAAAAAATTTTTTACCAATTACACCAGGCAAGATACATGTATTAAAAAGTTTAATTTATCTCCTGCCTATAATTGTATTTCCAACATGGGGGTAGACTTTTTAAAAAACATTTTAATTTCCTGTCATTCTTTTTTATTAAACTAAAAAATATTTGGGGTTTAAAAAAAAAAAAATCCAAAATTTATCATAATTGGAAGTCGTACAAAACACTTGCATAACTGATTTATTTTAAGGAAGAACATCTGGTATTTTTTTAAATTAAGAAAACTGTATTGGAAAAAAGTACATTGTAAAGTAAAATGCTATGTGCGTTACGTATAACCTTAACTATAATAATCTTCAGCTGATCTTTTTCATATATCAAATATGGATACCAATTACAAATTATTTTCGGCCAAAAAAAGTCAATTCCTTGTCAATACTTCCTTAATTAGGACGTCGTTTTTATTGCATTGCGAGATAATTGAATTATCAAACAATGGAACAACTTGTAAAGAGACATGTACATTTTTTTCTCAACATGTATTTTTTCTTATCAATTACACTAGGACAAAATGCATTTTTAAACAGTTGCTCACAGAAACGACCACCTTAGAAATAATCCATGGTTTTTCATCCTGTTTTTTTTAAAGGGTTAAATTTGTCTTCTGTCAGTCAAGGCATGTAAATTAATAAAGAATCCACAAAGCACCACAATTAATAGATTAGAAAAATATCATCTCAGAATTTGTACGTTTGTATGTCAGTTTTGAATATTTTTAATATTTCAAACAACGAAAATTAATTCGATAACCATATCTATGTTGGATTCCTAAACTTCATAAAAATCCTTAGAAACAAAGATTCGTAGTAAGTTTTAGTAGATATTTAACCAAGCCCTTTTCTTTACTCCTCACTAAGAAAAAAAGTTTTCACTAAGATATTAACGTTTGTATGATACTTCAAAAGTTCTGTGCAACAATATATTCGATAAGTGGTGTACATCAGAGTGGATATTTAAAAATTACTTTTGAAAAATTTGGTTTTTGTACAGACTTTAATTATGAAATAAATCTTTGGGTTTTTCTTTAAAAATGTATGTAGTGTTTTAGGGTTTTTGGGACCAGGCCCCAAGACCATAAAACTAGAATAGAAAACGTCAAAAAAAAAAAGGGGTTAATTTGGGAAAAATTTTGAATTTGTTGGGTTTTTTTTAAAATTTAATTTTTAATTAATATTACAAATTTTTTTTTAAAAGGAAAATTTGGGGGAAATTTTGAAAAAAAAAAAAAATTTTTTTTTTAAGGGCTGTTCTCAGTTTATGGTCTTGGGGCCAGGTTTTCCAAGAGTCTATTGGAATTCCCATATAAATTTCCCCGTTATTAGCAGGCCTATTTTTGTTTTCATATGAAGAAGAATTTGTCCAAAATCTTTTAGGTGAAAAGAAGGAAAAAACTTGCTGTGATCTTCAACTGACATTTAAAATCAACAGCGTTTTGTCAATAAAGGGGGGGGGTGGTTTTCGTGGGCCAATTTTAAAATTTATTTTGTTTTTTAGAAGAAGAGCTCCATATAAAAATATACAAAAATGACCAAATTTTAAAACTTAAGTGTATGAAATTTTTCTTTGATAGTTGACAACAAAAGATATCATATCTAAAAAAAATAAGTTATATCTGGTGGTTAATTTGTTGACCCCCAGCCTCCTTAACAATTTTTTTCCCCATTCTTATGGCGATATGATATATCCTGGAGAGCTTGAGATAAAAGATACACACAGAATCAGACACATCTGCTTCATATTGGAATATTTTAATTGAAGAGGTATAATGGCAATCTATAAAATCCTAACAACCAAGCTCTATGATAAACATGATGACTTGAACTTTTCAATCGTCAACTTTCCTTACTTACTTTATCACCTACATACGGGGTTTATATCGCTTAGTTGATTCATTACACAAGAGCATGATCTAGAAGTCGTATGTACAATTTCTAAAACGAGGTAAATTATTGAGAATCAATTTGATGAAACAAGAGTATCGGTATTCTCGTTAAAAGTCATCAGTTCGTAAGTTCTATGGTCAATACAATGACCTTGTAAGGAAATACAATTTATCATTGAGTCAAATGATGACTTACGTTTTTATAATAATTGTAAGGCCATTATTTAGACACTGAATTGGAGACGGATTTTCGATCACGACAAGGAGCACATGGCGGATGTGACCAGACGACAGAGGATGCTCACTCCCCAACAGCACCTGATCCCACCTCGGATGTTTAAGAAGTCCGTATTTGCTCAGCTCTTATTTTATATTCATTTTCTCATGAACTACATTACGTATGTACCACGAATAAGCATGAATATCGCCATTGTTACGTCACAATACCGCTCTTGACGTTAAAAAATATAGTGCACACTGTTTTGCTTTAAAATTGACAGTCGAATAACGTAAATATATGGCAAGTCATCAGAAAAATAATGTAAATATAAGAAATGAATTTAATTTTTGAAGATTCATGAGGTATATGATCTACAATGCTTCACGCCGGCATATTTATTAAGGGGACGGCGACGTATGAAAATAAGTCTTTGTACAAACAAATAGCAATTTTGTTAACTTTTAGAAGCTTAAAATCTAAGAACACAATTTTGATAGAAAAAATCTGTAAAAGTTCTTTCGTTGAATAAGCGTTCAAAACCCTTTCTTTGTGTATCATTTTGTATCTTTGTATTACTACTTTACCATATGTGAAAATACATATATAAGAAAAATTTAAATATATGAAACACATAAAATAAAATAGATAGTATGTAAGAAAAAAAGAGAAAATTCGGAGAATTCAATATCTATTTACTAGTAGTTAAATGATTTATGCCGATTTGGTAGCATCTTCCTATATAGGCATTTCACTGATAATTATATCTTTTTATGCAAAAATATTAAGAAATTATCTAATTTATGAAATAGAATTAGACATTACATGATTTTGTACAGTTACTCAGTATTCTTAATGTCTAGGAAAAAGATAATGATCTTGATGCAACCCTACTGCTAAATTTAAACGATCAAATTCAGACTGATTCACATCATCACTTAACGAAATACGAGCATATGGAGATAATGAACAGTATTCGAGATCAAAAGTCTATAAAACAATACAATTATTGTACATGTAACAAGCAAACACGGACCTCCGAAACACCAGAGTTGGGATCAGGTGCAAATTTCATTAATTCTTAATTATAAAAACCCATTCTTAAGTCATTACGTTGCTCTGCATGAAAAAGGGTCATTTACTTCCCTTTAAGTTATAAAAATTTGAATAGACACGAACTTTTACAATGAAGCGCATTGAAGTGGTAAAATTTTCCGTTCGAATGGAACAATTTGAGCTATCTTTAGAACGTTTATTGTCACCTTATGACACGCCCATTTCTTTAGAAAGTCAATTTGTTTATTCTAATACCTGTAGAACAAGTTTTCCATAAATATAATAGCCAATCAAATTGACAGCCTAAATAAACACCAAGTAAACAAGTGTTCGACCGAAACGTGTGTTGCCGTAACTTCAATAGATATGATAAGTTCAAAACTATGTACATATTCGTTGCAATTTGAGTTTTACAAAAGGGTGAGTCTCTA
This sequence comes from Saccostrea cuccullata, assembly GCF_032062105.1. Classification (NCBI taxonomy): domain Eukaryota; kingdom Metazoa; phylum Mollusca; class Bivalvia; order Ostreida; family Ostreidae; genus Saccostrea; species Saccostrea cuccullata. The sequence continues at coordinate 41,115 of NW_026930796.1, forward strand.
ATCCTCTCTTCTTATTTTTAAAGCTCCATTTCAGTGTAACTCATGTTGCTTGTCGCAAAGAATGTGGTGTCCTAAAACATTACGACGAATATTTCTTTCTCGTTTCTAAATATATGGGCGTGTCATTATGTTGTAATTGACGTTCAAAACATGACTCAGAACGTTTCATCAAAACATAAAATTTTACCACTTCCATGCGCTTCATTGTATAAAACCTTCCGTAATCTCCACATTTCGCCGAAGAAGTTGCCTGCAGATCTTCTTCTCTAACAATAAAAATCTGGAATTTGATTTTTTTTTTTTTTTTTGTATCACGCATTCATAGACACATGCTAAATTTCCTTTTTACACCATACTGCCAGGTGAGTGGAATTATATCAATGTTTAGACCATATTTCATTTTATTTTAAAATTCAAAGCAAACAAAAATTAACAAGCTTTGTCAATATACCGGTAAATCCTTCATGTACACAGTTTAATGATGTACATTTTCTTTTCGACTTCCTGTTGTGTCTACAAATATTTAGTATTTAAATTATTTAAACTTTATTTTATAATCGATTCTATGTATAAACCAGAAGTCTCTGTCGAGACTGTAACTCTACTGGTTTGTACTTATAATAAAGAAAGAGAAAAGATGCAGTTGGGACTTAAAACTTTACAAAAGCAATAAGTAGAATGATGATCCTTGATTAAGTCTCATCTTGTGGCAAGATTCCAATAAGACTACAACTGTAGTAATAGCTTTTAATAAAACTTTACAGAACTTTCAATTTTAGTTACCAAGGCAACATCAATCACCAAAATCAAAAACACAAAACTGATAATAAGGAACCTCAGTGTAGTCTACTTGCATGCCTATATATATTTGGAGTAGTTTTTTGAAAGTATTTCACAGAAACTTTTGTAACCAAAGCAACACCATTTATCGAAATCAAAAACCGATAAGCAAAATTATGTATCTTGGTGTAGTCTACTTGTGTGTAAAGTTATATTTAATTCAGACAAAAACTGTAGGAGGAGTGACATTTTAAATGTTTTTCATAGAAATTTCTATTTTAATTAACAACAGCAACACCGTTCATCTAAAACAAAAACAGATGTACAGAATTATGTATCTCAGTGTAGTTTACTTGTGTGCCAAGTTATACTGACATTAGACTAAAACTCAAGGAGGAGTAGCATATTGAATGTTTTTCACAGAAATTTCTATTTTAAGTAACCACGGCAACACCCTTCATCGAAATCAAAAACCGATATACAGACTTATGTATCTTAGTGTAGTCTACTTATGTGCCAAGTTATATATTGAAATCAGACCAAACTGTAGGAGGAGTAGCAATTTAAATGTTTTTCAAAGAAATTTCTATTTTTAGTAACCACGGGAACACCTTTCATAGAAATCAAATACCGATACACTGTATAATGTATCTTAGTGTAGTCTACGTATGTGCCAAGTTATATAAAACTGTAGGAGGAGTAGCATTTTGAATGATTTTTACAGAAATTTTTATTTTTAGAAACCACGTCAACACCGTTCATCAAAATCAAAAACCAATTCACAGAATTATGTATGTTAGTGTAGTCCACTTGTGTGCCAAGTTATATTGAAATCAAACTAAAACTGTAGGAGGAGTAGCATTTAAAAAAAAAAGAATTTACAGACGGACAGATAGACGGACGCATTACTAATAAGCTTTTCTGATCTCTGACCAGTAGAGCTAAAAATAACAATGCTGAAATTTGATTTTATTATTTATTTTATTAACAAAAAATAAATCAATTTCCACGTCAACATTATGGCAAGGAGTTCTCAGGACACTTGAGAAAGAATAATAAACTATATAATAAACATGTATATTAAGCTGTATTTTTAAATATAATACATGAAATCATCAAATTAATTGCCAAGAAGTAATATTAATGATTATAGTCGTATAATTTCAAATGAAATCTAAGCAACTCTCCTAGAGGCGCAAAAAGAATCCATTTCAGCATGGAGGTGGGACGTGCAATGATCAGATATACATTTGTATTGTATTTATTAGAGGTCCATATCTATTCCCTCGTCTGAAAAGTCTCACATCCACTGATAATTTCTTCTTTGTTACAATTTTTTTTGTGCTTTAAAAATGACGCCGTTATTCGTTTATTCTCGAGTTGTAAAGTGCATCTTGACAATCATGAAGTTATGATAAACCAGTATATCGATGATGCAATGTATCCAATATAAACTGTCTGTTTATGCGGCAACGAAACTTTCCTCCTCAATGAAAAAGCGCACCAAGGGATATAATCTCGAAACTTGCGTATAAATAAAACGACATTGATAAATCTGAATGTCGAATACAAATAAAATTACAAAAAACTGAAACAGTCTTTGACTCAGCATGATAAAATACTGCCATGAATGAAACGATTGATACTGTAATGTTTACATTTCCAATAATATTTTCCCTATGATTCTTTACTAAAAAATCCAGTTCATTTTCTCATGAACTACATTACGTATGTACCACGAATAAGCATGAACATCTCCATTGTTACGTTATAATACCCCTCTTGACGTTAAAAAATATAGTGCACACTGTTTTGCTTTAAAAATGACAGTCGAATGTCGTAAATTTATGGCAAGTCATTAGAAAAATAATGTAAATGTAAGAAATTAATTTAATTTTTGAAGATTCATGAGGTATATGAACTACAACGCTTCACGCCGGCATATTCATCATGAAGTGCTGACGCGCTTCTTGAAATATGCCGGTGTAACGTTTAATATTGACCCGATGAATTGA
>NW_026930797.1:0-42999 GCF_032062105.1 Saccostrea cuccullata
GTAACTCAGTTGGTAGAGCGCTCTTTCCCTGATCGGAAGGTCATGGATAAGAACCTCGGCCTTCGATAAAAATGTAGCAACTGTTCCGTGGTGGATCCTTCGAATGATACCTTGACATCTGAAGCTCAATGTTACGGAAGGCGTTGTCATAAAAAATATCCCTCGCTCATCAATGGCCCTAAATCCCGAGTAAAGGTCGGAGTTTGAAACCCCTCCCCGGTATATATTGACTACATTATTCTGGTCCTAATTTCTCGCATAATACGTAAAAGAACGCACTATCAATCAAACAATCAATTTAATTTTATCCGTCAAATACATTGTTTACAGTAATTAATAATATACCGGTATTTTTACATCTATTTAAATGCGTACGAAATGGATACTAGTACTTTCACAATTATGTGACCAATTCTATATCCTTTAAGAAACGGAAATTTAATTATATTTTGATAGCATCAAAACTTTTACTTACAGTCGAGTTGTTCACAGAAGTAGATCACTATGAGACCTGCAGTCCTTTCTTTCTTCTTTTTAAATTAATGAAGGATACGAATTGGTGGTGTCTTATATAAAACATTGTATCGATAAGTTCAAAGCACGGAGAGAACGAGTGTCGGGTTACAAATGATTATTCTTATTTCATTTGTTAGTCATAATTATATTATGTGAATCGGTAATGTATATATAAGAAAATTATAACAGAAACTTAAATCGAAACGTATACAGTGCTGCAAACGGGAAAATTAGCAAACTAGTATTTTTGCATTACACGTCTTTTTGTTCAATTCATGAAGGTATTATGCTTCAGAAAATTACAGGTTTCAGAACCAAAAAGAATCTACTTTTATGGAGAAAATATAAGTAAATTAAAGGGAATTTGTGTTAGCCCAAAATGAAAAAAAAACTGCTTTCCTTCTTCCTTCCTACTGCGTGCGCAGAAAATTTGAAGAAGTTAATATGGTCTCAAGTACCAAAGAATGAAAGTAGGTAGACTAAGAATTTTGATTAGTCGCCTGCGTGGCGCAGTGGTTAGATCATCTTCTCTAGAGTCGCGAAGTAAGGAGTAATTGTTGTGCATTAATAAATTACATGTATATTAAATCTATAATCCAGAAGATTCAGATTAGAAATCTTCGAAAGCAAAATCAACCCACTCACGGTATATTGTCAGTCTGTGCTTAGTGGTGTGTGCCGACTTTAACAATTGAACACACTCTGTGAATCGTAAACATTAACATTAATAAAGCCCGTACCGTATTTACGAAAACAGTTTACATTTTACATTTGTACTCAATTTGTTAAATTCTATAATCAAAACTGAACACAGGCTGACAATACTAGTGAGGTTTTTGCTTTTCATCGATCAAAGCCGTCCAGAAATTTGAAGTTTCAATGACTTCGAGATGAAATATTATTACATTTTTATAATATTTTCGTGTGAAATGCTATTGCAATATAAGGGACAGAAAAAATACCATTGTACACTGCTAACGTTATTTAGTTTTCTGAAAGCAATTAAAAGGAATCCAGAAATAACCCTGTACATTAAAAACAACATGAATCTAAGAAATATGTTTTTGCATATGTTCTACTTTGTCAACTTACGTCAAGGCATTAGTACACAGTCTGTTTATAGTCTGTCTTTTTGTTTTAAGAAATTAATGAATAATGAATTTTACCCCTCCATTAAACTAATCTATTTTAGATCGATACTCATTTTTTTTCTTGCAGTGTTTCATATTTCAGTATTGAATGGCATAAAAGTTTGTAAAAAATATTCATAAAGAGGTCTGCATTCCAGTTGTAATCCAGTTTTATGTTTTCGGCCCTCTATTACAAAGACCGTTCAGTTTCATCATTTAATTCATCTAGATTGTGTTGAATGCTGCTGGGTGCATTGGACTCCTCTTTCATGATCAGGATTTTTCTTTTTTCATTTCCAGTAAAATTTTGCTTGTTTAAAATTTAAACTTTTGCTAGTTTTGTAATTCGTAGTAGTTTTAGGCCGATGTTCTTCAAAGGGAAAAAAAGAACTTTTTGCAGCATGGTTTATTATTTGAATTTATGTATATATATGTAATGATCATGTCAATTCTTATCAAATTTTTATTAACTCGAGATTTTTGTATCATCGCCTTACCCAGGTTTTTCGTGCATATTCATTAGAATATTTAAACAAGAGGCCCACGGGCCTTATAGGGCATCTATGTATCATGTAACAACTTTCCTATAATTGAATTTGATTCATGTTTTAAAACCAAAGGCCGTGAAATTCACAATTTTGAAAGAGGCACCTTTGTTTATCATAACTACACACTAAATATAGCATGCTTTCTTTGGTTACTTAATACCCAGAGGTAGATCAGATTAACAATGAGAAAATGCATTTCCACTTTATAACCAGTTGTGCACCCAACCCAAGGAACTACTGACCCTGGGGGCATATATTTCAAAATTCTGGAAATTTTATCATAAATTTCATTTCACCATAAATGATTGATTAATGCTAAGAAGCAGACTTCGAAGCATTAATTTATTTTCAGACTATGTAACCCCCACCCCACCCCAAGTACCCTGACCCTGTGGCCCTGAAATTAACCATTTTGGAAGAGGCACCTTTCATCATCATTAATGTGTACTTAGAAAATTGGCATGATACCCAGGAGCAAAGGAAAAGGTTTTCAAAGAATCCATGCATTTCCACTATATAATCATTAGAACCCCGCCTCTAACACCAAAACCCCTGACCCTGGGGCCCTGGAATTCACAAATCTGAATGAGGCATCTTTCATCATCACCAATTCTCAATATAAGGGCACAAATGCCTCTCTGATTTTTTTAAAAATGAAGTTCAAGATAACATTTTTTCTAACAATTACCTTTGAAAGAAAGTATCTGAAGATTTTGTTTCCAGATTTTTTTCATCAAATTTTAATACATGGAATAATGACAAGACGGTAAAGTAGAGGGTGATTTTATTCAGAAATGTAGCTTGAAATGTACGTCACTCTTTCTTCAATGTCCAAAAAGATATGTCAAAAAAAATGTAGTCATTAAAATCACAATTGGAATATCTCATCTTAACACCAGCACATCCTACCAACTCTGTCAGCAACATATTTTCTCGGCATACGAACGTGCGTTTGATTTTTCCTTTCAAAAAACAAAGGTTACTTTTTGATCCAGATGTATAAAAACATTTTTTTTAGATATATGCTTTAAATTCTTCTCTCTGTTTTGTTTAGAGCGATCAGTTTGGAATCTTTTCATTTTCTATAGATACTGGAACTTAACATGTACATGTAGTAAAATTCTATTTTGTAGTTACTGTTTTTTTAAACATATATCCATGCCGATTTAGAAAACTACGTAAATATAACGTACATTTCAAGATATATTTCTGTTTAATAAAAAGCTTAAAATTCATCTAAAAGTTCATCGTTTTGTTTCAGTTTATTCCAAAAACGATTCTCTATGTGATCACATTGTGTTATATGTCACAATCACCACTATAAAGACACGATTGCCTCAGAATGTGAGTAGGTAACATACATTTCAAGCTTGTAATAATATGTAAATTAGTAATAAGAAAATAATGAAAAAAAAAAGCAATTATTGACATAAAAATCATTTCAATGAAGCGTTTTAACGCAGTAATGTAAGAAATCATAATGTAACAAACGAGGTTATTTGTCATCAACTACATGTCACTTCGGTAACGTTCATTTCACATATTATTGGGGTGTCCCCTCCACCTCAGTTCATTACCATTCTTTTGTGCTGTTTCGCTGAAATTGACACCGGTCGTAGATTAGTTACTTCTACCTGTGTGCAAGGGTACAGACAAAAAAAAAAATAATAAAAGTCAGACGTATTTTGCTATGATCTAACAAATGCTCGTGTTTGGCCATTGAAACTTAACATAAATCTATTTCGAATATATCCATCGACGGTTTTGTTAACAATTTCATTTAGTATGTTGCAACATCGTTTGTCAAAACACAAACATACATGTACGTGCTTTTCAGCAGATCTGGAAAATATAACCCAAAATGCAATGATTCAAACAAAACTGAGTATTGTTTGCCTTTCAGTATTTGAAATGTACTTGACCGTCTTGTGTTCTGGGTTTATTTGTTTTTGTTTCTTTTCTTTCTTTCTTTTTTCTTTTTTTGTTTTGTTTTTTACCAATTATAAGCCTACGCATACCTTGTTTTAAATTATCAACAAGAATTAAATTAATATTGACGAAAAGTCGCATATTAAAAGTAAACAAACTGCAAAAAGGTTGCTAAAGATGAATTTAAGACACTTAGAAATAAATTTTCTAGCATGTGGTAACAGTCTACCACATTTACGAGGATTGGGGGTGCATTTAGATGGATTTATGTGATCAGTTGTCAAATGGATTGTAACGATAATTTTGTTTCGCTCGTGTAAACGAAATTCATTGACTAAATAAAAAAAATGTCAGTTAGAAATACGCAAAATGTACGTTACCATACGTAACGTACATTTCAAATATAAAAATCAATTCCCTTCCACAAGCGTACATTAGACACGCAATATATTGATTCTATTTGAACTTGCATATCATAAGAAATGCATCATACAGGTTTCGTACTCAGAAATATATACCAGGTATCAAAATTATAAATTACATATAATTGACCTTAATATATTTTTTTCCTCAGCAGAAACGTTTCTTTTCATTAATTTTGGGATTGAGCCGACCTCCAACCTTTGAAACTTTCCTTTGTGTACACATTCGAGTGTGTGAAAGTATGAGAATACATGAAAATTCGTGCGAGATTCACTTAATTCGAATTTCATGGTAACGTACATTTCAGTCACGTATATTTCAAATGATCACTTTTCATGTAAAAAATAATTTTTAATTGTGTTAAGCAAAACGTCTTTGCCAGTTTACAGGATACAAGGGGTTGCTTATTCAGAGTCGTCTCATATTTTCTACTTAATATCTATTCTTAATGGAAGAATATAGGTAACGTACATTTCTTTCTTATCTCTACGATTGAAAATGTCTTTCATTCCGTAAACATATTTATAAAAGTTGCTCAAATTGTCCAATTTCATGTTACATTATCTAAATAGGAGTAATTAATCCTTTGAAATTTCAAATTTAGCCCATCAATAAATAAAGGAGAACAAAACTATCAGTATAATCTTTGTGTTTGCTTGTAATGTGGTTGAAATAGAATTAAGCGACAGGGACATTGCACAATAAAAATTATTTATTATCACAAAGAAAATGTATTTATTGTTATGAAAAGAAATATATATGATACAAGGTTGATTTTATCAGAAAATTTTTACTTGAGAATCAAAACTATATATTACATAGAGGGGATTAGGCATAATATTTGCATCGGCGACAATAACGTGCATTTCAAATAGGCTACTATATTTGAATTTGGAACTCCTTAAATACTTTTTCAGATCGATAATTATATGAATTCTTATTCATTGTTATATGACTATTTATAATGTTGATTTAAAATTACATCAGTGGTATTTCTTCTAAATGAAAATGAGGCGACATTATTTGAGCCCTTATATTGAGAATGGGTGCATCATAACTATGTACATAGTTCATTGGTTTAATATCCAGGAGCAGTCTTAGCTAGCTTATGTAATACCCTGGAGCAAAGAAGAAGATTTTTAAAGAAATTAATGTATTTTCACTATACAATAGAGCCCCGCCCTAACACCAGAACCCATGACCCTTGGGCCATGAAATTCACAATTTTGGAAGAGACACTCTTATTCAACATAACTATGTACTTGGTTAGTTTGTTTAATACCCAGGAGCAGAGAAGATTTTCAAAGAATTTATGCATTTTCACTACATAATTAATAGAGCCTCGCCCTAACACTAGAACCCCTGACCCAGGGGCCATGAAATTCAATAATTTCGGAAGAGGCAGTCTTATTCAACATAATTACGAATTTGATTTAATTCTTAAATACCCAGGAGCAAAGAAGATTTTCAAAGAAATAATGCATTTTCACAATATAATCTATATAGCCCCGCCCTAGCACCTAAGAACCCTTGTCCCTGGGGCCATCAATTCACAAATTTGAAAGAGGCAGCCTTATTCAACATAACTATGTACTTATTTAGTTTATTTATTGCCCAAGAGCAAAGGAGAAGGTTTTCAAAGAAATCACTATATAATCTACTTAGCCCCACCCTAGCACTGGAACCCCCTGACAACAGGGCCATGAATTTCACAATTTTGGAAGAGGAATCAATGCTGATTACAATCATGCAAACATTTCGACTGCCTGATATCCAGGAGTAAAGAAGATTTTTAAAGATTGCATTAATTTTAGTTGTTTTGGCCCCCACCCCATAGACCCCAGGGGGGACAGGGACCATGACATTCACAATTTTAGTTCCCCTTAACCGATAGATCCTTTATTGCAAATTTGGTGGAAATTGGTTGAGTGGTTGCAGAGAAGAAGCTGAAAATGTTCAAATGTTAACGCACGACGCACAACGCACGACGACGGACGAAAATGGATAGCGACGACGGACGAAAACACCTGAGTTTACTTAGGTGACATAAAAAATACCATTCAATGTGTCAGAAAATCTGCTTTTAAAGATAAGCATATATTTTCTGACTTTGAACATATTTCAATGGATACCTTCTTTTAAGTATTCACAAGACCATAATTTCATCACTGTTTTCAGAACGTTATTTTATATGCAGATAAATTTCAGGATCAACTGATTTGCATTTGTCTGCATTGTGTTTCCCTGCATTTGTAGTAGGCCAATTTCTACTTTAAACATGTCTAAGTTGTTTTAGATGGAGTTTTTGATTTTTTCTCTTATTTCTTGTATGTATTTTAAGTGAGCTAATATGTTCTAAAACGAGTCACAAATTTAAGCCTTTTCAGTATGTTTTCTATCATACTCTAGATTAAAATGATTCGGAAATTTGGCTTTAGAATTAAATAATCTTTTCGCGTTAAAATTGATTTTCTTATAATACTATAAGCATGTCTGGCATTCTTTTCCATTTTTTAATGAATTCAATTTTGCCCACTCCCTCTAGGCATTTGATTCTACCTCTGGAATTTTTCGAGTCAATGTTTTGTGTCCAATGCTCTCACTTTTTTTTATCATTCATTTATTTTTTTCCAGAATGATCACTGTGTGCTATCTTCAGCCTTTAAGTTAACATTTATTTATCGTACTTTCCTTCTTATACTCTTATATTAATTTGACACCATCAGTTAGTGCCTGTCTTCTTGAAACTTTGACCTTTTCATTTTTCAATACAGTAATTATGAAAAAAAAATCCATATTTAACAAAAAAAAGATTGTATAGTCACTTCATCTATTGGACTCAATCGAATTAAATTACCCGGTCCCAATTTCCCCCTTTACTCAATTATTTCATTATATTTAAACTGGTTCAAAATAACGGATTAGACCTCGACCCGATTCCATTGTTGATATACGTATTTAAACTTCTCCATATTTGTTAAAGAATAGCAACACATGAAGAGCCCTTCATATTGGATATCAGTGGTAATATATACATATATATTTATTATTATCTTCTCTCTGGTCTCCTTTCTTCATATTACTTTAATATTTTCCATATACGTAGAAAATATCTGGCAATAGCTTTCCCCGAACTGTTATTCGCTTAAAACCAAATAAGTAATGGTGTAAAAAGTCATGATTTGTTAAAGAGGCCTACTCAGAGGGACACGCAGTGTATCATTACTTACCTATATTAAAGAAAAATACCTACATGTATATAAGCGTTATTTTATTGGACGTATGTCGTGAGGTTTTACGAATATAATTATCTTTAAATAAAATAACGACTTAAAAATAATTAGTCCATTAGAAATTCATACATTTTAACAAACACTTAATATTCGATATACTAGACGTACACTGTTTATTGTTTAATATTTTAATCTTGATATGGAGTTCATTTGTCCAACATATAGAATAGACAGACCTACTAATAGTACATTTAAATTCTTGAAAACCATATTATAGTTTTAATTTTTGTTCATTTTTATTTTCAGTTACATGTATCACCCCAAGCTATTGAATTATTTAATTACTATATAATATATACCAAAGTATAATTAAATGATATATCCCACTTTACCATTCTATCAAAAGTTTTTTTTTTATTTTTCAACACAGGGGTTAAATTCTTTATTTGGATATATCTGAATATTACTAGCGAGAAAATTTAGTTGTTTAATGATTATTGTATTATACGTCTACACATTTAAAAAAAATTGTGTAATATGATATTACCTAAAAATTGCACAATACAATATTAATTTATAATCATTTAATTTGATCAGTTCTCTTTGTATTATGATTTAATTAAGGTGGTTTTCTGCTATAGAAAGAGAGGACACGTTCAAAAGGAACTTTCAATAAATTAAAATAAATAAATAAATAAAAAGCCTCAGAATTCAAGAGGTATTATATACGATGAAGACTTGAAATGTATGCTTGCCTAGAAATGAAAATCATTCATTTTTTATTAGACTTTCCTAGAATAAGTTGCTTAAGTAAATGCACGTCTCCAACGTATCATGTAACTATGTGCAAAGGTTTAATAACAGTTCCCGAAGCTGTACTAACATTCTTTTCAAATAAAAGAGAGAGAATTGATGGTATATAACAAGGTGCAAGGAACATTTACCCCACTAATTTCTACAGGCTGAAGTAATAAATTATATTTAACTGTTAAAAGTCAATTACAGATAACTCCACTCAGATGATGATCCAAGATGTCGGAAATAGATCAATCCAGTAACAACTGGCAAGTTGGAAAGAAAGTTCTTGAATGTAACAAACACATGTTGACCAACCAAATCCAGTGCGATGTTTTATTCAAGGTTGGACAGGAGGAAAAAGAAGTAAAAGCACACAGATATGTTTTGGGCAGTAGGAGTTCCGTATTTTATGCCATGCTGTTTGGAAGTCTCTCGGGTAATTCTACTGACATCATTGTTCCTGATATTGAATCTGATATTTTCCAAGAACTGTTGAGGTAAGTTTACATAAATATTCATGCAAACAATTTTTTTCTGACATTGTGGACATTTTACGAGCAGTTTATAATATACATATATATGCCTTCCGAATATCCTTAATTGTTATTGAATAATTATTTAAAATGAAATAAACTTATTCAAATTGCCTACTCTTTGAAAGTCAAAAAAAGATTACATGAATTATCTTTTTTTTTCGGATTGCACTCCCTCCGTGGTGTCCTTGAAAGGAAACTTTGACTGTAATTAAAAAGTACAACTTTTCTGTCGTAATTACATGTGTGGTATATGTCGAATGAATATGCATTTGGAGAAGTGTTTAAAAATACAAATGGCATGGATGTCATAGAGATGATTTACATACTTTTTTTTTGTGAATTGTAGGTTCCTTTATTATGAGGAGATAACTGTAAAGGAGGAAAATGTTTTAGGGATTCTGTATGCTTCAGAGAAGTATGGTGTGGCTGACCTAAAAGAATATTGTAATTCTTACCTGAAAAACCACATCAGTGAGGAGTCTGTCTGTACCATTATGGAAAATGCAAAACTGTTTAGTTTAAATGACTTGTTCACCAAATGTATTAACTTTATAGTACAGTCAGAGGCTACTACTAAATCAGTGTTTGAATCACCGAATTTTTCTGAGCTAAATAGAGAGTGTTTAGCGTCACTAACCAAATTAGATAATCTGCCTGTCAATGAGGAATTTCTCTACAAATCCTTAAAGTTGTGGTCACTTCGAAACTGTGATAAGAAAGGGAGTGATTTGAATAATACGGAAAATATTCGAAGCATGATGGGAGATCTTTTACATCATGTTAGATTCCCTCTCATGTCATTGGGAACATTCCTGAAGATAGCTGGGGACAACATTCTAACAGACCAAGAAAAAGATCAAATATCAAAATTTATTGCCGGTATACCTGTTGAAAATGCACTGATTTTCCCAACACGTCATAGGACAAAGGATATCACTATTTATAGAGGCACAGATTATCATCCCTTCTGGAGGTTTTATGGTAGAATAGATGCACTCATATTCAGAGTTAACAAAACTTTGTACATGCGCGGCTTGATTCTGCTTGGTAGTTGTGAAAAGGATTTGTACACCTACACAGTAGAAGTCAAAATAATAAATAGTGATAATAAAACTGTATGTTGGTTTCTAGAACAACCGGTTACCAGCAGTGGCAAAGAATTTCAAGTTAGCTTTGATGAGCACTGTTTAGTTGAAGCAAACCAGGATTATACAATTTGGTTAAGGATGTTTGGATCTAAAAGCTACCGGATGAAGAATTGTCATTCCATGGTGACTGAAGATGACGTTCAAGTTACTTTTAAGACAAGTGATCTGTGTACTAATGGCACGAATGAATCTAGAGGACAAATTCCTGGATTTCTCTTTTCAATACCGTTATAATTACACAATTATATTAAATATCAGCATATTTAATTGATCTTGTTATATAAAGGCCATTTCAAATCTAGTAACATTTGACTTCTAATTTGATTAGTTTAACATATTTTGGTTTCAAATACATACAGCTCAACGCATTTTTTAAACTCACATGGATTTTCGCACAAATTAAAGTCAGATGTTCTTGCAATAAAGCTTAAAAGTATCGAGTTTCAGTACAAGACATAACCATATAGTATTAAATGGTTTCATTTTACAGGTGCACATTCTTTAAAATCAGTTTCTTAAGTTTAAAAAGCCAGTGCTCTAAAAGGTTTGTTCATAAATTGTATGATGTTAAATGTGTATGATTCTGTCATAGGTTTTTAAAAATTAAGGTGGCACAGTTTATTTTAGATTTCAATACAGCACCACTTATAATGTAGATGTCAAATATCCAGATGGTGGTCTTGATATCATAAATATTTTTTATAGAATTTTTTAGCTTTTGTCTAATTTTAGTGAAATGTTTTATTTCAAGTTTATTATTAACAGGATTTCAGTGTCAAATGATGGGCATCTTCTTAAGACAAGTACACACAGTGAAAATACCTCATAATACCTAATAATAATTTTATTAGAAAATATAATTTTCTCCTAGATATCAATTAATATCATTATCTTTTTAATCTTTGCATAAAACATTAAGAAAATGTGTTTTGAAGAGATAAGGAATGTATTTCAATGAATTACATGTGTCAAATTGAATGAAGAAAGTTTAAACGAAATGAAAAATCCAATTAAAAAAATATTTGGTATAAAAAGTCCACTTTCAAGAGTTATCTTTCCTAATTAGCGAAGACTCAAAACACTATGGAACGTTTGACATTATATCTAAAATTCAGAAAAAAGCTTTAAATTGCCAGAGTATACATTTAAATCAATAAAGCAAATATATGAATTAACACCAACACAGTAAATAGAGATTGTAGATTTTAACTCGAATTTACTCCATACAGACATGTCAATGATTGACAGAGCTCACTGCATGCATGGCTATGAAATTGACATTACTTGTTTGGCGAAGATTTGACTGTTGTTTTCTTTTGTTTCTGCTTAAAAGCAATTCTTCTTGGTTTACGCATAATGAATCCGTTACTTTGTTTTCACTGTTTACAACAACGCATGTTTCATCTATTTTTAAAGCGTTTTAAAAGTGAGGGTCATATTATAGAGGTACCTGTACAATTCGTCCCCAGAGGACACAATGGAGGTTTATTTTTTTGTGTAGTACGTCATCAAAAAGTGATGTAATGAGCCTCCGTAATCAATGGATCTTTCTTTGATACTATGTGGTTGAAATGTTCAAATTTACTTCTTAAAAATGAGTACTTTTCGAGGTACTTTGCACATTTTTTATACTTGTCTTGGTTTTGTCGAAATTCAGCGCCGAAAAATGAAAAAAAAACTGCATAAAGAAATCATGCAAAAGGATAGGATAATAAAGTATTGTTTATCTTTCAACAACGTAAATTGTAAATATCGAAAAGAAACTTCATTTACATTTATGGTCTGAAAGTCTGAAATTTTCCGATGGAAGGTATCTTTCATGATGCTATAGATTTCAGGAAGTCGAACTGAAAAAATGCCATCATTTAACACGGAAAGGAGTCGAACAGATGGGAAATGCTTCTATCATCTTGCGCCTTAGTGTCATATTAATGTTTAGAAAATACAGAAATAACATGAACTGCACTGTTTCTGTATTAAGGCAAGGTAAAAGTATGCATTAAAATGGTCGGGAACAAAGACGGTTGCATTTGACGAGAAACAATGAAAAAACCTTTTGGAAATTCTCATAAGATATCAACCAAGAGCATATAAAAATCCTACCAATAATTATGTGTGAATTATGATTAAAGTAATGGGATATGATCAAAATTAAGTTATAAATCATTTCTTACATATATTTTGTTGTCACATTACACGATTTTTGCATTATAACAATATATTTACATCCACTGAATATTTTCTTCTTTATTTCTTAAGAAAACCCATTGCGTTAATCACTGCATGAACTACATTTGGCATGTTGCCTGTACATATTTCTTGATCAGTGGCTGTTCCATCAATGAAACGTATAAAGACGTTCGCATCATTAATACAATAATTAATCTTTTTAATCCTACTTTAAATGATTATCTAAACAGATATTAATATAAACAATAAAATGTCTTTTTTTTGTTTGTTATTACTGGAATTAACGGTCGCAGCTATTGCAGAAAAAATTTACATAACACGCTTACGCGGGTTATGTATTTTTTCTGCAACAGCTGCGACCGTTAATTCCAGTAATAACAAACAAAGACAGCATTTTATTGTTTAAATTATCTTAATTTGTGCGAAAAACCATGTGAGTTTAAAAAGTGTGTTAAGCTGTAGTGTCGGGAATGAGGATAGGGTGGTGGCCAATCACTTTTCAGAGATTATCAGTTGTTGCAAATATAGTTTGGGAGCTTACTATAAACCCATCTGTCCAAAAAGGTTTTAGTTAAATCGGACCCCACCCGTGACACACACAAAAATACTATTTATTGGTTGTGTAGCGTTTTGGGGCTTCGAGAGGCATCAGCTTACTACTCACTAGGGTTTAATGCATTTTAGTCATTTTGTACATAACATGTATTTACATTGAATTTAGAATTGAAGCGACAAATTTCCAGAATTTTTACCGGTGTAATTGATGTGCTCCCCTTTCTTTAAAGGGTGTTCTTAAAGCTCAACAATGGCCACAGCATTATATTACATTATTATTATTATTATTACCTCATTTGGCCCCATTTTGCACAGATGAAATTCATGTAAGTGCACAGTCGTTTAAAAGGTTACCGCCGGATACAAAAATGCAAACATTAATTGTTTTCAAATTTGGAAAAGTTACGATTTTGCATTAATTTTATTTTCAAAATCCTTATCACATACCTTTAAGGAAAAAAAAATTGTTTGATATAGGTGCATACTGAAAAAACAACACTTTCATAAATATAATTTCAATCAAGAATTAAATTCTTCAGTAATGTTTAGGATTATTCGAAAGCATTCTCTCCAAATATGTGCTGTATTGAAAACAAATGGCTAACTCATCACTTTAATTCTAGTACATATTTCCATCAGAAATAGTTCTATTCTTTTAAAATTACTATTTTTGTTCACTATATATAAGACACTTTAAACCTGTTTGTGGTACTGTATTCTTTGAATTTTTTTTTATAAATTTTGCTTCATTTTACAGCGTGCTATATGTATCAATAATACATTGCAAGTTTACTTTCCAGCATTTAAAGAGCAAAAATAGAACTATAAAGATTTGCACAGTTTGATTAGAAACATGCATTTACTTTCATTTTCGCAGGGTCGTACGCGTGTTCAACTAATATTAGCAAGACATAAATCGTACATGTACACTCAGTCTCAATGAAATCCAATGATTGCAAAGGTTAATGGCAAAGATGAAAATATCAGAATTTCATATTACAAATGCAGATGATAATATTAATGTGTCCGTGTATCAAATCGACATCGAATTGTATGGAAACCCATTCCCATGTGAAAGTGCTATAAAATTATTTCTATGTTGTTTTGTGATGTTTCATCTCCCCGGTGAGTGGATACATATTTTCCATACGACTAATTTTCATCCATTTTTCATTTACATCTTTGTAAAATTTAATAGATAAAGTAGGGGTAAAACTAGGTAATTGAATGTGATGAATGTTTATTGTGATACCGTTTGTGAAAAGTTTCAATAAAAAAAAGAATTATAATGTGTCTAGTTCTAAGAAGATCAAACCTGACATCTTTAATTATTTAACAATATTGGTATAAGTCTCCCGCGTGGGGAAACGGTTATAGAGCATTTTCTTAAGAGTCTTGGAGTAAGGGGTTTCAAAAACTATTGGATTCAAATTCAAATGCGGCATGCATATTATACATTAACACCAAATATGGTTTGAACGCATTTTTAAATTAAACTTTGAGAAGCCTTAACGTATCTGAAAGTCCTGAATTAACGAACTGTAATCTAACCTTCAATAAGACTTCAATGTATTCATTTCGTTGTTGATTTATAGATTGAGATTCAAGTTATTGAAAATGGATCAGGAGGATATGAACTGGCAAGCTGGAAGAAAAGTTCTCGAATGTAATAAGTACATGTTAACGAACCAAATTCAGTTTGATGTTACATTCAAGGTGGGACAGGAGGAAAAAGAAGTAAAAGCACACAGATATGTTTTGGGCAGTAGGAGTTCCGTATTTTATGCCATGATGTTCGGAAGTCTCTCGGGTACTTCATTTAACATCGCTGTGCCCGATATTGAACATGAAGTGTTTCAAAATCTTTTGAGGTAAAATTAAATAAATAATTTGGTTAAATTATATAAAGTAGCTTGAAACTTATTCATTGCTAGAACTTTTCTCACGGATGGCTTGGTGATTTGAAAGTTTGCTCTTGAACAAGAATAAGGAGAAATACTGTTAAATCTTTAAATTACATCGCAGGTTCGAATCGAAAATGTGTATATCCACCTTTTTCAATAGAAATTTAAAAAAGAAATACATGTAGGGTCTAGTAATTATTGATATTTAGTTTTCACTCGAAATCAATATTTCTGATAAGAAGTACAAGTATGTCCTGTATATTTTGAAATCTAGAATCAGTCAGTTCTATAATCACTCTCGGGTTCTGTATAAAAACTATGAACCTAATGCACTTTTGAAATATTCATATTTTTCCAATTAAATAACTTACACTTGAATATATAAAATCGGCATAGAAAAAATATCTATGTGAAGCAGTACTTCTTGAATACATTAGAGATTTTGTAGCAAATAAAATTCTATTTCTGACTTGGAAAAGAAGTAAAAATTCATCGGAATAAAGTTGACTTCCATACATTTGTCTCTCCTTAACTTTTCCGTTGTAGGTTCCTTTATTACGAGGAAACAAACATAAATGAGGAAAGTGTCACTGGGACTCTGTATGCTTCAGAGAAGTATGGTGTAACGGACCTAAAAGAAGCCTGTAATTCTTACCTGAAAAACCACATTAATGAGGAGTCGGTCTGCGCCATTATGGAGAATGCAAAGCTGTTTAATTTAAATGATTTACTCACCAGATGTATTGACTTTATAGTGCAGTCCGAGGCTACTGCTAAAACATTTTTGAAGTCACATGGCTTTCTCAGTCTGAGTAGAGAATGTTTAATGTCACTTTTGAAATTAGATACGTTGCCTGTAAATGAGGAATTTCTCTACAAGTCCTTAAGATTGTGGTCACATAAAAACTGCGAAAAAGATGGGAAGGATGTGAATAATTCTGAAAATATTCGCAGCATGATGGGAGATCTTTTGTATCAAATTGGATTCCCTTTAATGTCTTTAGAAACGTTTTGGAAGGAGGTAGCTTGGGACAACATTTTGACAACCCAAGAAAAAGATCAAATCTCCAAATTCATTGTAGGGATACATGCTGGAGATGTTATGCCTTTCTTAACTAATCCTAGGAAAAAGGTCATCTCTATTTACAGAGGTACACCTCATAAAGTGTCATGTAATTTAAATGGTGATATAGACGCATTGAAGTTTAAAGTCAATAAATCTTTGCACATTCGTGGATTAATTTTGCTTGGAAGTCTTGATTATAATCCATCTACCTACACAATTGAAGCCAAAATAATTAACAGTGACAATGAAACAGTAGCATTCTTCTCGGAGCAATCTGTTACCAACACAGAGAGAGAATTCCAAATAATCTTTGATAACCAGTGCTCAGTTAAAACAAACCAGGAATATACCATCTGGTTAAAGATGGTTGGTCCCCCAAGCTTCCAAGTGATGAGTTGTCACCATTCTGTGACAGAAAATGGCGTCAATGTAATATTTAGCGAAAGCGAATGGTGCACAAACGGCACAACTGTCTCTTACGGACAAATTCCTGGACTCCTTTGTTTAATACCACTATGAAAAATAACCTATATTGAATATCGGCACCCCTTGATAATTGAATCAGGATCTGTTAATTACGGATGCGTTTCCCCAAATTTCTAATTTTGTCTTGTGATTTGATGACAGATTCTGGTTTAATTTACATTAACGGACGACGATTTGATTCTGAAAAGGTGGGCAGATTCTGTAAATAAATAATCTGTCCTCGAAAAAGGTAATGATTTGTCTTTGACCAGTGCTACTTATCCAACCCCACAAAATAAGAGTGTTGGAGTTTGGGTGTTTTCCCTTTCTTTAGCTCTCAAACCATTTTTCAGTTAAGAAGAAGAAAACAAGTAAGAATTCATAATTAGGACGTCATAATAGGAGTATTGCTTAATGTCACATGCACTATAACTTTACATATAGGAAGATTATCATCAACAGTGCTATTTATCCACCCACCCCTTACACACAACACACGCACACACAAGACTAATCTGCCCTCGACTGTCATGAAATCAAAATTTGACTCGAAAAATATTGACAGTCCTCCCCTTCCAGAATCGAATTATCGTCCCCTTAAGTCTGCGGCAACATAAAGCGTGCCTTTGGAGACATTTTTACCACAAAAATACATAATAAATCGTGACTAGACTGAATTAAGTTTTCCCCCTTAATTTCTCACATTTAAACTTAAGGCATTCCATCCATAATGACCTAATATTCAATTCTGAATACAAAACAGATGTATACTCCGTATATTTAGACAATTGCCATCTACATGCATTGCTAGTAGCATGTATGAATGGATCGTATTCTAATTTATGACCTTGACATTGTAGAAGAGTTATCTCCCCTTCTTGTTAAGTAATAAAAATTAAACAAGAGGCCCATAGGCTTTATAGGTCACCTGAGCATCATGCAACAACTTTCTAATGAGACATATGGAAATAACGAACAGTATTCAAGATCAAAAGTCCATAAAACAATATAAAATAGCAGCAGAGCAAACACGGACCCCCAAAACATCAGGAGATGGGATCAGGTGCCATGGAGGAGTGAGCATCCCCTGCCGACAATTGAATTTGGTTAATGTTTTAAACCAGAGGCCAAGACATTCACAATTTTGAAAGAGGCACCATTGCTTATCATAACAATTCATTTAGCATGTTTAGTTTGGTATTTTTCCACCCATAAGCAGAGTAGGGGAACAAAAAATGCATTTCAACTTATCAGTAATATTCGAAAATAATCAGTAGTGTCTACTACCCATAAGAACCCCTGACCCTAGGTCCACACATTTCACAATTTTGAAAGAGGCTTCCTTGCTCACTATAAATGTAACATCAAGGAGCAGATTTCAAAGAATGAATTCATTTTCAGTATATAATAATACCCCCCCCCCCACGTCCTTTACAGTACCCCTGATCCAGAGTCTTTAAATTCACAATGCTGGAAGAATGGCCTTTGCTCGTCATATCTATTTGTATAATTAGTTTAAACAGAGAAAGAAAAAATTCAAAGAATAAATGTATTTTCACTATGTTATAAATAGAGCCCAGCTCTTACACCAGAACCCTTGATACTGGGGCAATGAAATTCCCAATTCATGAAGAGGCACTCCTGCTCATTATAACTATGTACTTAATTATTTTGTTAAAAACCCAGGAGCAGAGAAGATTTTCAAAGAATTCATGCATAACACAAGCGCCCTTGACCATTGGGTTATGAAATTCACAATTTTCGAAGAGGCATCCTTCCTCATCATATCTACTAGTATGTATGTAGCTATAGTTTAATTAATACCCAGGAGCATGGAAGATTTTCAAAGAATTAATGCATTTTTTTAATAATCAATATAGCCCCATCCGAACACCACAACCCCTGACCCTGGGGCCATGAAATTCACAATTTTCGAAGAAGCACCCTTCCTCATAACTATACAATAAATTTGTTTGTTTAACGACCAGGGGCAGAGAAGAGGATATTCAAAGAAATAATGCATTTTCAAAATATAATCAATATAGCCCCACCTTATTACAGCACTTGAGCCCGCGACCCTGGGGCCATGAAACTCTCAATTTTGTTAGAGGACTCAATGCTTATAAATTACATTCATGCCAACAGTTTGACTGCTTGGTGTCCAGGAGTACAGAAGAATTTTTAGAAAGATTGCATTAGACATTAAACATATCTTATGTTTCAACTCATGATGTTAATATATAACCCCGTTCTTCACTTTTTTACACAACTATTCTAAAACAGCCTCGATCTGTTTATTTTTTATATAGGTATTTAGATCGTTAATACAAACGGTGTGAGTAATTTCTGTTACATTCAGGGTTATCTCGCTTTCAATATTGATCAGCTTGGAGGTTATATACTGATCAGAGACAAAAATAATTAATATATTTTATTTCACTTAAGCAGTAATAAAGGCATTTTCTAAAGGCATGTTGACCCTACTTTTAATTCAAAATTGAACTTCATCATCAAAATTATTATATTCAAAAGGAAATATAATAAAGTGATGATTTTTATCAATTGTGAAATATACATGTCCATATGATCTGAAGATATGTTGAATAGAAATACCAATAAACATTTATTATAGTGTAAAATTAAACCAATGAAATATATTTAGTGCTATGCATGTAAATACAGGTGCTTGGTAAAGCATTTCTTTGTAATGTCAATAAGAATCTTATTTTCTCGCAACTCGCCAAAACAGCGAAAACCTATTTCAGAGGGGGGGGGGGGTAGTCGATGACTTCTAATGCTTCAATCCTTTGAAGCACAAATTCGCCTTTACGAAGGGGGTCTACGTTTTCCGAGGGGGGTCCAAGTTAACCTTTTTTCTTGCTTTTGTAAATATTATATATATAAACTTAATAACCTTGCAAATTCCAGGGGGGGGGGGGTTCACCCCCACCCCTCTAGATCCACGCATGTCTTTAGAGAGGAAACTGGGAATATAAGCGTCTAAAAGCAGGTTTAAGACTACGTTCTTCTAAAATACAATTAATCATATTATGATAATGAACAAACGATAGCAAAGACATTATTACAAGCCTTGTCTGCTGGAAATATGAAATTTATGGAGATAACCAACATTATTCAAGCTCGAAAGTCCATTCAAACAATACAAAACATCAGAGGTGGGATGAGGTGTAATGGTGGAGAAAACATTCGATTGTTGACCGCTTGCACCTGTCCTGATAATCGGGAAATAACGTGAAAAATCCACAGTTACATTTAATAATACGCTAAACAAAACTAAAATAAAAATACCGCTTGCAAAAATGTTTAGTCATTAAAAAAAGTAAAAAAAAAAAAATAATAATAATAAAATAAAAAAAAACACCCCTGAATCGTATCTCTCTAAGCCAGTTTAGGATAGTATCTAAGTAACAAATATCTTTATGCCCACACACGTTTTACATGACATACGTCAATAAAATACTGAAAAAATCAGATAGGATGGCAAAGGTAGTTAAACTTTTGTACCCAATTTAGCAACAATGGGGGCTAAACATTTATCTTAGACAGTTAGGTTAAGCATAATTACCACATCAAAGTCCATAGACATTTGAAATCAAAGGAAAAGGCAACTTTGTGTTGAGTATCAGAATCAGTCTGCGCAATTTACAATGAATTGACCACCGACTTTGTTTTACAAAGTCATGACAAAAAGCACAGGGTGAGACTGGTTAACAGGGGATGCTCACAATTCAATGAATCTGATCCCACCTCTGTTGATTTTAGAAGCCCCTGTCTACTTTGCTCCAAATCTGTATTCTTCAAATGGATTTTTCAAGCTTGATCATTATTACTTATCTTCATATTTCATTGACATTAGGGCTGTAAACTTTAGGAAGAGGAAGTCAATGCCTACTGGCGAACGTATGCCTTGTGACCTACAGGCATGAGAACTCCAGCTTTGTAAAATTATCCCTTACTAAAGGGGTGGGTTACAATAAATCACTAGCTAAATCTCAATCGAGTATTTAATTAAGTCAACAAAACGGTATGTTTAAATTCAAAAGTTTCTACAATTCCTCTTCTAATAACATGTCTGTCAGTGGTGGTTGTGAGTGCCCATTGATTAAGATCAATTCTTTTTTCTGTATTTGGAGATATGACTGAAGTGTTTCCCTTAACAGCAACTTTTGATCTTGTTTCCCTTTAATATAAGGAAATACATACTGAATGTGAAAATCTTTCTCTCATATTGATGGAATTCTAATAATCCTAATAACTAAAACCCAATGTATTAACATTTTACAATTTTCCTTTGTCTTTTCATTAAAAGTTTAAAAGTTATAATATTACAGTATACAAATGCAAAGACTTTTTCATTCAAGATTCAGTGACTTCGAAATTCTAATAATGATTTTGCAAGGCTTTAAGGACCTTGTGCTGTATGCTTTTATTAATAATAATTAACAAAAAACTATAATACAAGAGAAGTAAGTGTTAAATAAAGGTTAAGTAAGTAGTTTATAAGGTAGAGAAATCTTTTTAGGTGTGTTTAAGCTCTTTGGATTTTCAAAATTTAAATATTCTCTGCAAAAGCTTAGAAAATTTATGATACACAAATTCTTAAGGTAGAGATGTAGGACATATTGGCTGCTACAGAATCCTTCTTAAACAAAAGATACTTGCATCTGTAATAGCATATATTTTACTAAAGTCTTTTCAGATGTGCATTGAATTTCGTTCATATAAACACCACATTAACTCCAAAAAAAACTATGACCAGTTTCAGTAAAGCAAGCCAATAGCCTAAATGAAAAAGGTAAATAGAGCGAACAGTAATTGATGTCAAATAATAAAAAATAATATAAATCTGTGAACAGGGCATAAAAACCCGGACAAAAATAGCAGAGGTAGGATCAGATTACTAATAGGATTAAACATCCCCTTTAGACCAGTCAGTGAAGAAGTTTTCACATAGTGTTGAAGCAATGCATTTTTTAACATGTTGGAGATATCTGAATTTGTTAAAATATTTAATGGTTAAAATTTTGAATCCTTGTGAAGATTGAGATGTTCTAAAAAAAATTGTAAAGTTCTTCATAGGGAAATATATATGTTGGGTGTTAAAGATTCGCGTCTCTAGCGATTAAAAACAACAAGGTTTATATGGAACAAAAGACAGAGTTTGTGTGTTTTGGATCTGAAGAATTTATAAACCCGCAAGTATAAAATTTGCCAGACATAAGTGTCAATCCTTATGTCACAATCTATGATTAATCATTAAAATATTCAGCAGTCTCGTTTAAAGTCATCATTTCGTAAGTTCTATGATCGATATCATGATCTTCTGAGCAAATACAATTTATCATTGATTCAAATGCTGGCTGACGTTTTCCATACTAATTGTTTGTCCATTATTTATACACTGAATTGACGACGGATTTTTCCGTTATTTCCCAATCATGACAAGGAGCACAGCAGGTGTGACCGGTCGGCAGGGGATGCTCACTCCTCCATGGCACCTAATCCCACCTCTGATGTTTTAGAGGTCCGTGTTTGCTCTTCTCCTAATTTGTATTGTTTTATGGACTTTGATATTGAATACTGTTCGTTATCTCCATATCCTTCATTCAGCATAGCTTGAAGGTACGTGGCTGAATTGAAGAATATTTTGCTCCTACTTCACAATAGCTTCACGTAGAGACCGGTCCTTTGGATTAGCCCGTGTAAACAAAGGTCCGTGTCGCAGTAGGTGTTGGCACAAAAAAAGACCCTCACTACATAATGGCCAAACTTTGTGGCTCTCCACCAGCAAATGGTGGCGTTCCCAAATGAGTGAAATATTCTCGAAAGGGACGTTAAGTAACATACAAACAAACAAAATACAATATATACATGGTTGTTTTTAGAATTCCTAATGTGACAAAAAAAAACAGTTTCGTAAAGTCTAATAACCATCACCAATTTGTTGTAAAGAATAATCAGGTGAGGTTACGTTGTCTTCGTAATCATTAACGATTTTTTTCTCCAGCTGAGTTGCATAAGTCTTTTCTTCGTTTGAAAGGTCTTCTTTTGTTCTGATTTGGAAAATTTAATAAAATTGACATTAGGCTTATTACATAGTCTTATAATTTCCAATTACTAACATTATATAATTTTTATAACGACCCACATGTAGGTAACATTTATGCGCAAATCCAGCTGCATGAGATACTTTTCTCCAGTGTGTGTATTTAACACTTATGTCAATAGATATATGAGGGACGTTCAATAAATAATGTCATCAGCTCGATAACATACAACATAGAAATCATATGCCATTAAGATTGACTTTCTCTAAGTATTGAATCTTTAATGAGTTGATAACAGTTTACTTGACCACTTTTCATTAATTAGTTCCTTTGTGAGAAGCTGGAAAACAAGGGCTATTCGAGACACTGCATTTAAAATGGATAGTCAAGAAACAGTAAACTAGCGTGGAATTATGTATCTTAGGGTGGTTTACTTGTGTGCCAAGTTACATTGAAATCAGACCAAAACTGTTGGAGAAGTAGCGTTTTAAAGGAATTTTACAGAAATTCCTATTTTTAGTAACCATTGCAACACTGTTCATTGAAACCAAAAACCGATGCACTAAATTATGTGTCATAGTGTAGTCTACTTGTGTGCCAAGTTATATCAAAAATAAACAAAAGCTGTTGCAGGAGTAGTGTTTGAAAGAAATGTCACAGAAATCTTTATTTTTAGTAACCATGGCACAACTGTTTATTGAAATCGAAAACCGATGTACGAAATTATGTATCATAGTGTAGTCTACTTGTGTGCTAAGTTATGTTGAAATCAAATCAAATCTGTAGGAGAAGTAGCATTTTAAAGGAAGTTAACAGAAATTTCTTATTTTAGTAACCATGGCAATAAAGTTCATCCAAATCATAAACCGATGCATTAAATTATGTATCTTAGTGTAGTCTACTTGTGTGACAAATTTTATTGAAATCAGACCAAACCTGTAGGAGTAATAGCGTTTTAAAGGAGTATCACAGAAATTTATATTCTAAGTAACCATGGCAACACCCTTCATCGAAATCAAAAACCGATGCTCTATATTATGTATCTTAGTGTAGTCTACTTCTGTGCCAAGTTATATTGAAATCAGATCAAAACTGTAGGAGAATTATGGTTTTAAAGGAATTTCACAAATTTATTTTTAGTAACCATGACAACAGCGTTCATCCAAATCAAAAACCGATGCACTATTTTCTGTATCTTAGTATAGTCTATTTGTGTGCCAAGTTATATTGAAATCAGATCAAAACTGTAGGAGGAGTAGCATTTTGAAAAATTGTTACATACAGACGGACAGTTAGACAGCTAGACAGACGGACGCATTACTATTGCATAAGCTCTTCTGGTCTCTGACCAGTAGAGCTAAAAATGATATAATGGGCATCTAAAATGGGTGCCATCCTTGGCGACAAGGACATGCAACAACCAATGTATATTTGTAAATATTCAATAAATCATTACTGAGTATGTTTGATTGACTTTAAGACACATAGCAAATTTGAAAGACATCATTTTGAGGGTAGGTCACACTGTTTTCAAGAAACATTTGATAGTAAAAAAGTTTAATACTCAAAGGTCACCCAATATTTTGAAAAATGAGTGAAAACGACAGCGTGTAGGAATATCTAGACAATCATTGTAAAAATAAATTACTTATCCATGTTTGTCTGAAATTCAAACAGATTATGAAACTTGAATCCATTTTGCTTTAAACCCTCAAAACAAATTTGCAATGAGATACACTTGACGAAACAGCAAAGGCATGAAAAGAGCAACAAAGAATTGTAAGAGCACAAAAACAGTTTTATATGCTATTTTCTTAAATATTGGTGGTCTTGTTGTTCAAATTCTTACTGGGGGAGTAATTTCAATGTCTGGAAGACTCTAGAAAGCTAATCTTTCGCAAAAAAAGAAAGGTTTATGAGAGGAAGAAGCCAGAATGAGGAATTCACTACATTTAATTTTTTTTCATGACAGCGTCCAAACCCACAGGCCATGAAGCGAGAGGAAGTTCTGGGGATAAAAATAAAATTAATGTTTGGTCACAACAACAATATTGGCCAGCACTTTCAACCTTTGAATTGTTTAATTTCCCAAACTTGAAAAAAAAAACACCTTGGAGAAATAAAAAAAAAACAAGTCCAGGAAATCATAGGATCTGCCATATTCCAGTATACGAAGGGTCATATTCAAAAATGTGTTCTAATAACAATTAGAAATTGAATAAAAATGTTACGGACATGTCTTTTAATCAAAAGACAATATTTTAGATTAATCATTACGACTAAATCATAGAAAAGCGTTTGTTGTTTCTTTCCGAGTACCGATGACATTATTAATTGAACGTCCCTCGAATTTGATAAATATGATTAATCCTATTAATTCAATCAAAAGTATCATAATCTTTATAAAGAAAAATGAATAGATCTATTCTTTGTTTGAAAGGTCTTTAGTTTTGATTAGGCAGATTTTATATTTTAAAAAAAAAAGCATAAAGGTTTTTTTTATACATATACCTGTAATTTCTAATTACTAATATTATGTAAGATTCATGACGATATAGGTAACATTTACGTATTCGCAAAATCTTGCTGCATTAGAAACATTCGGAGATTCGTGTACTGCTATGTATATTTTCAAACTTCTTAAATAGATTCTTTATGCGTAAAACATTGTGAATTCAACTACGTTTAGTATATAAATTCATCATAAAATGTAATTTTTTATTACTCTGCAAGTACTCCGACGACGACAACTATCTTTGTAAGTATGTATTGTGAGATCAAACAATTAATTACGTATATATTGAATCACCTTTCGCTTCAATTTCAATCAATTTACAATTTTAAAAATGCGTGTTAAGACGGACCAATTAAGATGCTGTAATATTCATTAATTAACAGGTCGGAGAGAATACTCGAAATCGGGTATTATCAGTGAAATCCCGTTGAATCGTTGAATCCGCGAAATCGGGTATTCCGTGCAACTTCTATAAAAACTAAAGAATAAAGCAACGGCGCATTACGCCAGTTACTGTTATTTGTACACCAGTATCTTGTGGATTTATTTTTATTAAACCTAATTTATATGGTTGTCAAATAAGTTTAAAATCACACGACAAACACTGCTGGGGTAACAAAGAGGACACAATGGCGTTATTTTTTTTCAATATAATTTCTAAAAACAAATAACTACACTTCGTTTGTCCTTATTTCCCATTAAAAAATTCCGTATACTTAATTTTCTAATTTGTGCACTATTCACAAAATGTGAAACTTTCAAGAAATTGAACGACTTATTTTTACTGAAAAATGTATGGCGTCCCTTTCAATTATTCTTAACAGTTAGAGAGTACAGTATAAGCGAGTCATAACTGTATATCTCTGCCATGATATAATACCAACGTTATTATAAAGAAGAAAATAAAATAAGATTAAATAAATACCCACGGGAAAACAGGTTGAAAATAGCTAATTGAAGGTGAGTATCTTTTTTTATGTGAATTTAGCATGCAAATTTTTATTCAAAGACACCGTAAATTTTTTGGTTGCATTTTAATCGATACAAGATATGATATTTTACCTTTCTTTTATGCATTTGTGTGAAAACTGAGAGCGAGAAATCATGTGAACAGGATTTCCTTGTTTTGTTTGTTTGTTTGTTTGTTTGTTTGTTTGTTTTTTTGTGTTTTTTTTTTTGGGGGGGGGTATAAATAAAAGTCAAATGTGTACATCTTTTCATGAGCTTATAATACATTGAATTTCTTGATATAGATCGAGGTACAGTCATATTCAAATATGAATTACATAGTTAAGTTTTTACATTTCTTATAGTTTTTACGTTTATGAACATATTAATGAACAAACTGAAATGATGGAGTGTTCAACTGCTCCTTGTAAACTCTTGTCTTACTTTTTGGGAATATAATTCCTCATTGGACATTAAAATTTCATAAAAATTGTAGCCACTTTCTCTCTTTACTATAATATTTGATAGACAGGGTAGATTTTACCTTCTGTTGTCTATCTTACGCATTTTTTTTTATATCGCTGTCTCAAAACCTCATTATAATATGATATACAACGCACTATCTGAATGGTTCTAGACAATCACTATGTCACTGTGATACTTATTACTCATCGCAATAACTTTTCCTAATACTCATCTATAATGAAAACATGAATTTTAGTTACTTGTATTACATGTAGTATCATATTGTGTTAGAAAAAAAAACAGGTTGCTTTTTTTTACCTGTATAATTTTTATTTGATGAATAAATCTTCCCTACAATTAAAAATATATACATATAACCGAGTTTAACCGACCGTGACATTCAAAGACAAATAGAAAAAACTTGGCATTAACATTTAGTTCAATGATTGCGAAAGGAGAGGTCTCTTGGACACGTGCAGAACACAGTCGAGGTTGTTTTGTCAGAGGTGGTCAAGAAGCCTTTAGCCCCCCCCCCCCCCCCCTATTTTTTGAAGTCGCCAAGAAATGTTAAAATATTGATGACTTAGCGAAATTAAACGATCAACAGTTCTGTTCTGAAACTGTCACTGTCTCTGCTAAAATGTTGAAGACATATTCTGCAAATATGTATGAATGATAAAAAAAGAGAAAGAGGGGTTTTTTAGCCGAAATTATAGACACTTTTATCACTACATTATTTATAAACTTACATTCATAAATAAATTTGATTTTATGCACAAGATGAACAGGTCCAGTCCAAAGACTATTTTTACCTACGTAGCTATTAATAGCTATGTAGGTACATGTATTTAAACCTACCCAAAGTAGCTATTTTTACCTACTTTTTTGTATTATCTGCATTTTGTGACCAAACGCAGTAAAAACGCAACATGGTGAGCACAAAATTCTTTGATACTGTCACACTGATGATGGGTATGACAAAACTTTGGCCAAAAATTGATTACTTCGTATATTATCAATTTTGCACAGAAACTAATGTAAAATTGAAGATTCAGGAAGTAATCATTTTTTTAATCAAAATTTTTGTTGCATTCATCATCAATGTGACTGTATCAAAATATATGGTATTCACCATGTTGCGCCGTTTGGTCTTTTGGTCACAAAATGCAGATAATACAAAAAGTAGGTAAAAGTAGCTACTTAGGGTAGGTTTAAATACCTACTTAGCTATTAATAACTATGTTGGTAGAAATAGTCTTTAGACTGGACCTGTTGAATGTGAAAGTAATTATTGACGCATAATTAGATACGATAGACAATCCCTTGTTTATACATGGCATTATATCTTGTGTGTGAAATATGTTTCCGTATATTTTGATTTACATGTGTATTTACAAATTGTTGATGTTTGTCGTGTTGATGTGGAATTATTATAAATTCCCGAATTCTGATACTTTACAAATTCTGTTGTGTTGGAAATGAACATGAGGAAGATGCATATACTTTCAACATTATGAAAAATATAAAGCAAATCGAACGCCTTTTTGTGTGCAGATCATGAAATATACTTAGCTCCACGGGTATTTGTTGTCCTGAGCGCATTAATCTTGACGCCCAAATTCTTACTTGGCTAGTGAAACCTTTAGAAAACATTTGTATCTAGATGAAAGTTAACTCGGCAACATGCGCCATCCCATTGTTTAAATTTTATTAGGTGATTACACCTCCTATACCCGATTTCGCGGATTCAACGATACCCTAATATCGGGTATTATACGCGATTTCACGGATAATACCCGATTTCGAGTAGTATTCTCTCCGACCTGATTAATGATAAAACTAAGAGTAGAACAAATCATGTTCAATTCCTAAGAAGAGATAAAATAGAAATAGAATTTTAAAACACAGCGTGATCCTTTTTATAAAGTGATAAATTAATTGAAATGAACCAAATTTTGCCGATTACCCTCTGGGTTAAGAACCATAGTATTTCATAAGCCTTCTCGATTTTCTAGCTGGCGTATTGAAAAATCGTCCATTACAATGGGCAGTCAATGAAGTGGTCAGTTAAGTCGGAGATAGCTGGCTGACGAAAAAGACAGTGTCTGCCACTTTGACATTTTTCACATTACTCATTCTTGCAAGAGCTTGAAGTCCATTTTCGGTTTCTTATAATTTGGATTTAGTTTGGTTTTGTGTATAAGGAGAGGAATATGCTTGCATATTTTTTTACTATTCTACATGGTCTTGCCAATTTCATAGACTAATTAATCTCATTTACAAGTATTTTGAAACACATTCAAATAACATCAATAAAACCTCTATAAAGCCATGATCCAAAAGAATACTATAACCCGAAGTCTCTGTCGAGACTGTAGCTCTACTGGTTTGTACTTATAATAAGGGAAGAGAAAAGAAGCAGTTGGGACTGAAAACTTTACAAAAGCAATAAATATAATAATGATTCTTGATTAAGTCTTTTTTGTGGCAAGATTGCAACAAGACTACAACTGTAGTAGTAGCTTTTAATAAAACAAAACACAAAGATGATAATTATGTATCTCAGTGTAGTGTACTGGCATGCTAAATTATTTTATAATTAGACTTAAACTGTATTTGGAGTAATATTTTCAAAGTATTTCACAGAAATTTCTATTGTTAGTAACCATGGCAATACTGTTCATTGAAATCAAAAACACAAAACTTATAATTATGTATCTTAGTGTAGTCAACTTGTGTGCCAGGTTATATTGAAATCAGACCAAAACTATAGGAGGGGTAACATTTTAAATGTATTTCACAAAATTTTCTATTTTTAGTAACCACGGCAATAACATTCTTCAAAATCAAAAACCGATATACAGAATTATGTATCTTAGTGTAGTCTACATGTGTACCAAGTTATATTGAAATCAGACCAAAACTGTAGGAGGGGTATCATTTTGAAAGTATTTTTATTTTTTAGTAACCATGGCAACACCGTTCATCGAAATCAAAAACCGATAAATTTTAATTTTTATAATTATGTATCTTAGCTTAGTCTATTTGTGTGCCAAGATATATTGAAAGCAGACCAAAACTGTATGAGGAGTAGCATTTTGATTTTTTTTTTCTTTTTAAAGACAGACAGACAGCTAGACGGACGGACGACGGACGCATTACTATTGCATAAGCTCTTCTGGACTATGACCAGTAGGGCTAAAAATTGTTAAACAGGGAACAAGATTTAGAGTTGTGCTCAATTTTTTTTTTAATTTCGCGGGTATGTTAAGGAAGCATATAAGTTGTTTTTCTGAAAAATTAGACTTTTCAAAGAAAATTAAGTTTGATAATTTACAAAAACCGCTAATAAACGTAAACTATTATTATCTGTTGCATAAAGATAAAAAAGTGTCTAACGCAACGACGTGCACCACCACCACTGCATCACATGACTTCTATTAATAGCGAACTTTTCCTTAATAAAAAAGCTAACAGAACAACAATACCCCGGAGGTTAATAATTTCTTTGAGTAAAAAATGTAGTTGAAAAACATCTATTTTGCCTAAAAAGTGCTGCTAGAATCCCACTGTCCCGTCAGTAAAATAATTATTTCACACATTCGCACGAAACCTTACCCGATGTTTTGAATTTTTATTAATACATATGAACCGAGAGTTTTCGTAAACCATGCTTAATAACTCGGGATTCTAGCAGCACTTTGCAAGTGTTTTAGGAGGCAAACTTTCAATCTGTACAATTCTTATGTTTTGAAATATGCAGCTTATTGTTGTTCTGTTGCATTATTTTTGTCACAAATGACAGAGGAAAGGCTGACCGGGATACGTATGTAGCTAACTGTTTTCGAAAGAGAATATAATCGATGAAAATAAATTAACATACCTGTTTTATTAACTGAACTCCATATGAATTTCACAAAATATTCACGATATTCGCTTTTAAAATCCATTTTACGTATCCTTGTACATATGCCTTCCTAGCCAAATTCTCTTTACATGACATGATCAATTCCCAAGTTACTTGATGTGCACATATGACGTCATCGGTGGTAGATTTTAATAAAAAAGACAGAATACAGCATTACAAAATAAGAGCATTTTATTTTTGTTGATGTTTACACGTTTCTATTCATTTTCTAGAGTTAAATTCCATCTCTAAATACCAATATTACGAAAAATTGTTTTTTAAAATTGACGTCATCTCGCCTACTATGACGTCATGTTGTAGCACTGATTTAGTCAAGGTAGAATATATTGTATGCTTCCTTATTCCCCCTGCGTTAAAAGTAGTTTTTGAGGGTGATTGATTCCGACATGAACTTTCATGCGTTTTCAGGCAAGCATCTGAGCAACTTCGACCTTACAATCTTGCATCCGCTGCTGGATGACTACGTGTATTTTGGTACTTATATGTCGTACAACCAACAAAACACTCATTCTTCCTTTGTCATAATGAACATTCTAGGAAGGCCAAAGATAATATCATAGATATTCTTAGATGTGTGACACTTTCATCCTTGCGATACACAATACCTCTCCTCAATACAATTTTAAAACATAGATATATATAAGATAAAAGTTATATACCAAAATTGGTTGAAATGAATTTTGTCTATTTCGAGAGGCTAAAAATGTTAAAACGTTTACAGACAACGCTCTCCTTCAGAAACAAGACACGTGACAATGGGCAAGAATAGATATGAAACTTTTCATATTCGATATATTATGAAACATTTCCTTTGCAAATAACAAATAATAGTCCTGTTACATTTTAATTGTTCTCATAAAATGAAATTTAACCTATCTTAATTAACTAAGTGGTCTGACGGTTTCTTTCAGTATAAAATTCCATGTAGAAAAAAAAAGATATAAAACGTAGATGCGCAATCTTTAACCTTTATGTGGGAGGACACGTAATAAAGAAGGTGGTACATTATAGCCCGAAGCAAAACCATAGCAATCAGGGGAAAAACATAGTTCCAATTTGTCACTCATCTGTCACTTCCAAAACGGTCTAAAAATTCAATTAATTGTTTGGAGTAATTTGTCTAACTTTTTATTACTCTGTGTTTGGTCGATGGAAGCAGAAGGTTAAAGTGCATAATTGATGTGACACCCACACTGTCTCTAGCGGTTTCTGTATATAGGGAATCCTAATCTACTTACAAGTTATTGCTGTTAAAATGGATGCTAAAAAAGAACCATAGCATAATTATGATGATGAATATTTAATAAATATTTAATAAATGAAACAGATGAAGAAAAATCATTATAGAGTAAAGTCAATATTTTGGATCCGCTGCTAAAGTAAAACGACTTTTTGAAGATAATTTTTTTATACTTATATACTCGTGTTTACCTTCTTTTTAGTAAAATCTATATGTCAAAAAAAAAAAGAGACAAAAATTGAACGGCATCAAAGCCTACAGCTTACTGAAGGGTTTTTTTCATCTGCATCCCTCAGATGGTCTGCAATTCTTCATCCTTTTCGATTATGAAACTAGTTTTATTCCAATGTGATACGCTGCGTGCATGAGGGGAATGATCCATGTAAATTTCATGTTCCCTGTCTCTCTGTTACCTGATTTGTAACAAGAAGCCCGAAACTTCGTCAACCATCCTCAAATACTAAATTTTATTGATGTTGACGTAGTGTTGGGACTTTGGTTACGAATCAGAGGCGGTTTTGGACAGTCAATTTGGAGATGATAAACATAATTTATGTAAGTATGAAAGTAGAATATTGTTACCTTTTTCACAATATATAAGTGCTAAATGGCATGGTAGTCAACTGCATTCGCATAGAAATGAAGCTTGGAGGTGTTCAAGAATTGAATGTTAATAAGGAAAAATAAGGCAATAACTTTTTTCACTTCTCAACATCCGCGACTCAATATGAGTAAAATATACCCGAAAGGGGCGTTTAACAACATACAAACAAAACTTCTCAGTACACACAAAAGAAATCATTATTTAAGTTCCTATATGAGAATTCATGCTAGGTCTTAAATTTTTGGATCATGTATAAAAATTCGGGGATGGAAAAAAGGCAACGAGCTGCGTTTTAAATTCATATTGAAACCGGGTTGTACTTATATGTGTCAACTGTTCTTAACCTGCTCTGCTGAAAATCTTTATGTCTCCAATTTGGAAACAGAGAGTATTCAAAGCGTGAAAAACAGTGTTAATCCGAATTCAAATTCATTATGTACCTTTAAGTCATCGAAAATCATTTGTAAATTGAGCCTTATAAATACCGTATCCAAATTTTATTCAGCAACATTCATTCTTATTTTTCCCATTTATTTAAGAAAATATACAACATTTGAAGCAAATCCTTTTTAATGCACATCTAGGAAACTTCTGCTGGTCTGACAGAAACTCCCTTGATCGGTAAGTCATTTCAATATAGGATACAAATTAATTCAAATACAGTATATAATACATAAATTTTGCGATGAAAAAGCCGAGTGAAAGTTGGAATTATAAATTTCATAGTTGGAAATGCAAATATTTACGTTGGAAAAGCTTATTTTAAATGTACCAACTTTAAAATTGGAAAAGCCAAGATTACATGTAATGTTGAGATTAACGACTTTAAAGTTGAAAAGTCCAATTTTAAAGTTACAAAAACCAAGTTTAAAGTTGCAATTAACAACTTTAAAGTTGACAAAGCCAAAATTGAAGTTTGGTAAGCTGTAGGTAATTAGGTAAATCTACTTTGGACTCTCTTGTTTTACCGATAAGTCACGCGATCAATCTTGCAAGATCCTTACGCTGAATATTCGTGAGTCTTTTTTATTGTTCTAATATGAATTGTTTTTCTTTGTATTACTATTTGTACACACTTCACGCGACAAACAAAATAAAAAGGAGCTAGTGAAGGTTTGATTTTAATCTGACTGTCTATTCAATACCCACAATATCACATGGAATTTTTTTTTAGCCGAGTTAACTTTTTTCTAATTAATTCCATCACAATTTAAATAAACGTTTTGCATTTACACTCGGATTATTTCGAAAATATATATTTTTCATCTTTAGAGGTCTCATGCTTTTTCTGTCCCAATTACATCTGTATTTTGCAAAATAAGGCTGACGTTTTCCGATTAAAAGTCAAACTTTATTTCATTGTCGGCTTAATCTTTGTTCCAATTTGCATTTTCTCGATGCACTTGGATTGACATATGTATCAATAAAATTGCCATATGATGCAGATAGATAATCATTGTTCCTCGAGACAAACCAAGTATTCGGCGTTTGTATAATAAAAAATAAAAATTACCTATCTGATAGCGCTCAACACAGTTCGATGTCTCGCGACTGATGAAATCGTTCTACTGAGTATTCGACGTTAAGTGTTTTTTAGTTGAAGAAACCAAATACTGTGATTGATGCCCGTACAATGATGCCTTTTCATTATCTGCAATTTTGACTTCTATAGCGATGGTCTCTAATCGAATCTCCCTCAGTCGTTTAAATAATTTTCTGTTGATAATGAGTACCATTTAGGGAGAATATGACTTGATGTAAAGACATTAAGCAAACGCCGATCATCTTTATTATGGAAATAAAGAGCAAAAAAGCTCCGACAACGGCGACCTGCATTCCATAGGCAGTGTACCAGAAAGGGCGCTATCGTAAAGACGTTTGCTCTATAGTACTAGCGCGACCTTGACAGAAAAACGAAGTTATGATTCTACAGAGCATCTCTTTACAATATATCATTTTTTCCAAATTAATAAATTTTAAGTGATTTATGTTCTTTATTGAAGTATGTGGATGAAATAATTCAAAGTAACTTTGAACAAACTGTACATATATCTATTGAATTTTCAAAAAACATTAAAGTTATTTTATAATAATGATGGTACATAAAATACAACTGAAAATATTTGTAAAAAAACCTATTTAATTTCAATCTAATGATTGTACATACTTTACAACCAATAATCTCTCTCTCTCTCTCTCTCTCTCTCCAGAATTGCAGTTTGCTCAATCTGAGAGAGCAGTCCTAATGAACTATGAGATACACAAGATGAAATTATCGCAAATACAGCAGTCACATCATAACCAATCAAATTGTGGCCCGTGTCTTAAGTAGACTAATTTAAATGCTTGAGGTATGTCATACACAAAGACTAGAGCCAAGTTTTATTGAAGAAAAGGAATACAAATTCAGGACAAGGGCACTGCAAGTTCTCAATATTCTTACCGTTTAAAGTCGATTGAAATTTTCTCTCGGGAATATATATGAACCGGAGATATCTGCAGGTATTAAGGTAAGACCTCCAAAACTATAATTAGATTTTTTTTACACCTGTACTCATCTTTGCTTTTTCACGATCTTGCAACACCTGCCAATAATTTAAATCTAATTCAAGAATTTAATACCTATCTTTTTAATCAAAACTGTGTTGTTTTTTGCCTGACGATGCTTAAAATTCCCACAGTAATTAACTGTTTTTATGTAACCTAAGGCAACTTTTTTTTAAGTGAGGCAATTTGTGTCTGAAAAGTTTAGAAGAGGTGTTAATATTTTATCAAATAAACAAATTTAAGAAGTGATGCACTAGTATTTTATGGAGGCTTTTCTTAAACAATTTATCGTTGCTGGCAATCAAGATTTTATTTTTTTTTATGTTCGTTCTTTTTTGTTTTTTTTTTTATCAAATATTAACTTTGTTTCAATAATTATTTTTCAATATACTGTGGTTTCATCAATTTTCATGGATTTTGTAAAACAGACGTTTTCGAGGACACGTAATTTCGTGGACAAAAGCATTGCCTATACAAATGAATATCATATTTCTCAATTCTTTGAACATTTGAATTCGTGGATCTGCTCAACAACCAAATCCTCGAAAATTGGTGCTCAACGAATATTGATGAAACTACAGTATTTTTTAAACGAAGGTAAAAAGAAATGCAGCATATCCGATGAGAACTTTGCTGGATTTATATTGAAATAGAGTTTTTATGATGATGCTCAACAGCAAGAGAAACAATTGAAAAACCCAATGATGTTAACTATGGCAGTCAAGAAGATTTTTTTTCGAACACTACTTCCCAAATATCTCTTAATCGCTGAATCAAGACATATACTTTAGAGGTTTAGCAGAAACTTGATAAGATGGTAATATCTTAATTTCCTTTCGTCGATTTCAAAAATAAGATATTTTTCCAGTGCTGTTCAAACACTCTTGATAATATTACATGTAGTTAGGCGAAAAGGTTTCTTCTTCAAGAGAGATTTCTTTATTTTTGTTTTTAATGTTGATAACATCCCGTACTTTTTCTTGGGGCATTTAATGTGGGTTATATATAAAGACAGAGCCAATTTTCGAACGTAAAACAGATGGTCCATATTGTAGCTGATGTAACTTTACGGCATAATAACTTTTCGTTTAAAAAACAGAAAGAAAATATCTTACTTTTTAATAACGAATATCTTATCGACAGCAGTCAATAAAGAAAAAAATTCTTTGATTTTTTCCTAAGGTTATTAACCTTGATTTGATACAATCACTTCCTACTGCTTTGGTTTATCTGAATTCTCAAGGCTACCCACAAACTGCTATTAAATGGCTTTGGTTTACTTTTCTTTTTACTCCAGTTTCTCACGAATTTTCATTATATAACATAATCTACAGTGTAGCCAGCAAGTTTGTTATAATATTTACTGATACACTAACGTTATCAATTAAAGTGCTCGTTATCATCACTGGGTGAAAAAAGTGGTTTCCCATCACGGGAAACTTTATGGAAACCACATGGAAACCTCAAGTTTACATCATGTTTCCCAGTGGTTTCCGTAGCGGATGCTAGGTTATTGGGCAAGTTTCCGTGACACGGAAACCCCCTACGCTCCGATTCCATAAGGTATCCCGAACCACGGAAACCTCTGTAAACCTGAAGTTTCCCGATCATCCATGTAGTTTCCTGTAATGGGAAACCTGAAGATTCCACTGGTTTCCAGAATCAGGAAACTTGATGGAATCGGAGCGTAGGGGGTTTCCGTGGAATGGAAACTTGGGGGAATCTTTAGGTTTCCTTTTACGGGAAACTACATGGAAGCTCGGGGCAACCTCACGATTCCTAAAGTTTCCACAACTCAGGAAACCATATGGAATCGGAGCGCAGTGGTTTCCGTGGAATGGAAACTTGATGGAATCTTTAGGTTTCCTTATACGGGAAACTACATGGAAGCACGGGAAACCTCACGATTCCTAAAGTTTCCTCGACTCAGGAAACCATATGGAATATGAGCGTAGTGGTTTCCGTGGAATGGAAACTTGATGGAATCTTAAGGTTTTCTTTTATGGGAAACTACATGGAAGCTTGTGAAACCTTATGATTCCTGCAGTTTCCTTGACTCAGGAAACTATATGGAACTTGTGTAACACTTTCTGTGTGGCGGAAACTTGGTGGAATTATCTGGAGTCCCATTCCTGGTGGAAATTACTGGGAAACTTCAAGATTCCCTAACTTTTCTAAAGGAAGCAATGTGAAATAATGTGTATTCTTTTAAAAATCTATCAAAAAATTTTATTACATGTAAAAGAAAAAAAGCATTACCATTTTATATGTTTAATAATTCATTTGATGTACAAAAACTGTAACTGAATTTTTCAATGATATCAAAATATTAAATAAATCCATATATCTTAGATAAACAATGGAACAGTCTTTCACATTTAAGTCCATTCATAAGGGTCATTAAGTACTTCTTTCAACATCAGTTTCCTGGTTTTCTTCACATCACCTTTGATCTGCAATATTCATACAAAATTATTATATGATGTCAGAATTATAATGCTTGAATATAACTTAAAATCTGAAAGATCAGCCAATGTCCTTTAATATACCAATATCAATAATTACTTTCCATGACCATGATACATATGATTTCAGCATTTAATGTATCTCTTTAATATTTAATGCTTTATGATAAGTGAAAAAAAATTACATAAGGCCAAGCTTAAAAAATTCTTTGTTTGCAGTTGCCGACCTATAATTTTTAGTCTGAGTAGGTAGGTAGGCAATTTTTTTTTTTTTTTTTTTTTGAAAAAAAAATATTTCCAGATCTTTGTTAGATAACATAAAATAAAGTTTTTCATAGACCTACTTTACATGAATAAGCTGCACTCTTGGTATGATTGATAAAGAAAAAAATTGAAAATGAAACAGTTTTAATATCCTGAAAAATTGGAGAGAAAAAAATATTACAAAATGGTTTTAAAAAAGTTTGGGTCGGGTGCATTTTCAGGGGGTCGGTCGGCAAATGCAAACAAAC
Organism: Saccostrea cuccullata; assembly: GCF_032062105.1. Classification (NCBI taxonomy): domain Eukaryota; kingdom Metazoa; phylum Mollusca; class Bivalvia; order Ostreida; family Ostreidae; genus Saccostrea; species Saccostrea cuccullata. Next base: position 37,734 of record NW_026930797.1, read on the forward strand.
AATATTTTATTTTAGGCCTAATATAAATAATGTTTTCAGCCTTATTATGTCATTGAGAATATATTACTACATGTATCTCATACTAAGAACCCTGCTTTAAGTTTGATTAGTTTGAGAGAAAACATACTCTTTATAATAACAAAATATTTGGGAGAGATTTTTTTTTATTTTGATATTCGACCTAGAAATTGGTTGAAGATCATTGCAGACCCTCCACGTAGTCCACCCCATTGCACAAAAGCTAGATTACACCAGGCAGGGGAGAAATATACTCTGGACTACGATTTTAAATAAAGATATACAGTAGATTTTGATACTGACCTTTGACCTAGAAATTTGGTCCAAGGACACTCTTCATCCACTATCCACAGGCTCTCTGTAGTTTAAGTTTGAGAGAGAAATATGCTCAGAACAAGTGATATCAGATGGAATGATGGGTAGACACTGTCTTAGGGCATCCACAGAACAGGACCTAAAAAAAGTGCAATATATATATATGTATTACAGTATAGAAACACATGTACTTGTATATTAATGACTTATCATATGCTGCATTGGACACATATGATTTTATCATGGTTAAAGTATACATGCATCTTATGAGTAATTTTATACCGGTATTGCATGTACGCTCAGTTTATTTAGGAAATAAATAACAAGTTTATAAACTTCAATGGGAGAGATACCACAAATGTATATATAAACAAGTAATGTAATTTTTTTTTACATATATTGTCCAACATTATTTACAATCCATTCATCATGTTCATAAATTGGCTGATCAAAATTCAGTCAGTTTTAGATCTATATGATATACCATAAAGGATTTTCACATTTACAAAAGTTATTCCCCTTCGCAGGGTCGATCTGGGGTCAACCGGCTTAAGACACTTTTTTCCGTCTTTAACCGTATCAACTTTGAGGGACAATATCTTGGAAATAAAATCAGTATTAACATATTCATTATGATTTTCATGTTGCCCCCATACTCTGCCAATACAGATACAGATTGTAATTGTCCAATATTTTTGAAGATTGAAAATATTAACCAGTAACTTACAAAGGACAAAGTGGGAAAAATGAGCGATACGCCAACAATTGGAGAAAACTCTTAGGAATGTGAAATTCGTCTTGCTGTTTTTTCATCCATATAACCTTTTAGTATCATAAAATTTACCAAAATTTAATACTTCAAACAATTTCATTGAATATCTTTAAAATAAAGGAAACTCTAAAAACCTAGTGACTTGCAGAAATTATTCCTTGGAGAGAAAAAAATCTATCATATTTCATATAAATATGTGCGTAATGAGCCTTTTTTATTCATTTAGAACATACGGTATGTGCCTCATTTCCCCAAGAAATTTTCAAAGACAATGGACTATCTGTAAGCAGAAATAATTGCTGTTTACTTACATTGGAAAAATTTATGAAAATAATTAATTTCCTATTTTTTTTATTTTAAATAATTCTTAGAATAATTTAATCTATTAAAAATAATCTAACTGACTGTAAAATAACATTTTTCATAATCTTAATCTATGGGCAGATCACTCTAACTTCATAAAACTAACTGATATTAAAGTAGAACTCTTTAGTGTGCAGTTTTAGAGCTTCCTTTAAGTAATCAAAATACTGACCAGCAAGAAATCAGTTAATAAGCATTTCATTTTTTTCATTCAAATTTTTGGAGAGATCTCAGAGTTTTTTCCTGTTCAATTCAGGTTCGAGACGACAAAGTTTTATTGAAGTGTATGTATTAGAGAACTGATTGTATGTCAATCATAGCAATACACACATAACATGGAGGGGGCAAATTGTTTTAGCCCTAGCTTTTACATAAAACTTCTTGTAGCTCACAGCTGATATACCACAGTTCAGTATTTAAATAAAATTTAGAATCTTTTTTTCAGGCAATTGTCAAATACATACGAATCATGAATGAATTACCACTTACCAAATGACCACATCCTGAATCATCATACATTTTCTATGATTTTATCTCACTGGTTTTCTTTTAAAGTCACACAGTTTTCTTCTCTCTGAAATGATAAATTATGTCCAGGTACTATTGCATTCTAATTTAAACTAATTATGTAATAGCAGTAGCAACAACCAGAATGGAAGAGAAAATAACCAGAAGTCTCTGTCGAGACTGTAGCTCTACTGGTTTGTACTTATCAAAAACTGATGCACAGAATTATGTATCTTAGTATCTATAGTCTACTTGTGTGCCAAGTTATATTGAAATCAGACTAAAATTTAAGGAGTAGTGTTTGCAGACAGACGGACAGACGCCGGACGCTTTATTATCGCATAATTAAGCTCTACTGGTCAGAGACCAACAAAACAAGATGCGCTTGTGAAACACAGCAACAAAGTTCGAAAAAACAATTTTTTTAGCATACAGGTCACAGTCAAGATCACTGACACATAATCATTGTCCTTATTGCCCTTTGAAAGCACTTCATTAGTGGAGTATGCATACTAATTTAAAGTAAATATGAAGCCACTATCTCGACATATAGTTCTAAAGTTATGGTGAAGGTTTAAGTTGACAACAGACACTCAGACAGACACACAGATATACAGTTATGTCAAAAGTTTGAACATTATAACTTGGTATACACACAGCCACTTCGAGGTATCAAGGGTAAAATTCACAGCACAGTGGGACTGGCGGACTGCATTTTGACTTCGAGGGATCAAGGGTTTCGAAAGATCAGAAGTTCGAGAAATCAAGTGCAAATCTGCTTAGTTATATAGTGGAAAAAATCGGGACTGGAGACTCACTTCAAGCGATCAAGAACTTCCGAGAAATCGAAGTTCAAGCCATCAAGAGTTACCTGTATATACAGATATAAGAAGCATGTTATTATTTGCAATTTTGACCTAATGACAGCTAAATCTGTTCGGTAAGACAATACCGTGTACATGTATGTAAGTAGTTTTATTGTGCATGATTATTTACTTATTTTCTTGATCTTCTCAACTTGAAGTGTTCTGTATTTTATTACCAAGTTTGTAATAAACATAATGAAACATTCCCTTTTCCACATCACATCCAGTATCAGACCTTCGACCAATATCAGCCCTAGGGTCTCTGTCCCTCTGGCTGAAATTGGTGTCTCGGGCTAGGATGCGATATGGAAAGGAGTATGTATTATTTGCTATACATTGACCTACTCAGGTCAATAATTGTGAAAAAACTGATAATTCAAGCTGATGATTCATTTGCATTTCATGACAAACTATCAATATTAATTCACTATTAAGATTTTCTTTTTTTACATCTTCATCTCAACAGGTTAGACATTACAAAAAAAAATCTTTTGAGCAGTAAACTATTTCAATAAACAACAAGAAAATTTTGATGTAACCATCAATTGTCGCCCGGGAAATTTTCAAAGTAAGGCCATTCCAAGTTTTTTCTATGTTTAGCGTCCGAGTGAGCCTTGGTTTTTGACACCCCATATGAGAAAAACACACAACAACAGGAGTTCTGAAATTGATAAATTTAGTCGAAATTTTTGAATTTTGTAAATATCTCCAAATAATTCTGTACAGTAAGTTATATTGGGTGTATTGTAAGCATTTAATCTTTTGTTTTTGCTTAAGAATAGATATTTCTTCTATTAAAGCAGTTTAGTTCGATCAAATCATTTGAAGGACGTCATTTTTATGACTTTTAAGCTTGTATTAATTTTTTGTTTTGGTTTGTGTGTTTTTTTGTGAAAAGGTAGGTAGGTTTTGGAAAGATGAGTGGACGCTAAACAGAGAAAAAACTTGGAATGGCCTAAACAATGAAAATGAGCCTTGATGAAAATGAGTCTTGATCAGCAAACTGCTTCGATATGTGTAAAAAGGCATGCGTCTAATTGATGGAGACGATAGTCGCAAATATTTTTAAAAACTTGTAGTCGAATAAAATTCAATCAAAAACGATACCATTTTAAACTTGATCAATTCCTCAAGTAAATGTTGGCTGCATAAAATATAAAATAAAGTTAGACACACGCATCATTTATATTTAAAAATGTATTAATTTTCAATTTTAGAATATAAAACACGAACTAGCTGTGCAGAGTACGTTTTTATCCGAGAAGTAAAATTCGATATTCTGAAAAAAGGGACCTGTCGTTGTTTCGATAGTAAATGATAAGTAACTTTATATATCAAATATGAAAAACATATACATTTTTACAGATAAACTTTATGGAAGTAAATATATTATGTATCTCGTAATTTATAAACGGAACGAACATTCTGATTAACAATCTTTTCAATGTTTAGAAAACCTTTAATTCTATACATAACTACTCCCACACCAATCCCCATACACCAACACTTAAACTTATATGTATAGAGCAGCCCGGTCCTCCGGGCTGCAATAAAACAAACTTAATCTCTTCAGAAAAGAGGACAGGCTTTCACCTACATTCACTTTTTTATGTATATTAATTTTCCCTCCATATCATCGTCATGCATATGATTAGGGGTTATGCTATTCGCTATGTACAATCTGTTCTGATGAGGATATCCTTCATGAATAATCGGATAAGCTGAGATTGAAGACACTTTTTGTAAAAATATCGATGCTTTTATCAAAGTTTTGAACCAAAAATATTTAATTTATACCTTGCCATAAGTCGTAAGTTCCAAAAAAAAAACAAGAGTTGGCTCCCAAAAGTCAGAAAACACATGTGGTATTCAAACCGGATGTTATACAGTCTGAATTTAATTACGAAACCATGTTCGGTGTAACTATTATCATCCGGATAATTTGAGCGGGGTTTAAAATTTTTTTTTTTAGTTCCGAAAAGTATTCATTATACCCGCACTTTCTAAAGAAAGTTCGGGTATATTGTTGTTACTCATGTCCGTCCGTCCGTCCGTCCGTCCGTCCGTCTGTCACACTTTTCTTACCTGAACTCCTCCTACATTTTAAACAGTAGCTTAATCATCTTTTGGGAGATGGTTGGTGGTGTCATGTAGATGTGCAGTAAGGTTTCGGAATTTTGATATTGCCCCGGGGGGTCAAATGGGGTCGAAAAATGACGTTTTTTTGTGCAAAAAGTCCCGTCTTCCCTGAACTCCTTCTACATTTTACTCAGCAGCCTAATCACCTTTTGGGTGATGTTTGGTGGTGTCATGTAGATGTGCAGTAAGGTTTCGGAATTTTGATTTTGCCCCAGGGGGTCAAATAGGGGTGAAAAAATGACGTTTTTTATGCAAAAAGCCCCATCTTCCCTAACTCCCTTACATT